>NC_036840.1:31704006-31739847 GCF_002910315.2 Salvelinus sp. IW2-2015
ATTTATTACTCATGAACACTAAGACAAAATAACAAAAATACAAGACACACGAAACAGTTCTGTCTGGTGCAGACACAAAGACAGAAAACACTACCCACAACACACAGGTGGAAAAGGTTACCTAATGGTTCTCAATCAGAGACAACGATAGACAGCTGCCTCTGATTGAGAACACACACAGGCCAAACACAAAGAAATAGAAAGCATAGAAAAATAACATAGAATGCAAGACATAGAATGCCACCACAACTCACGCCTGACCAAACCAAATAAGAGACATAAAAAGGATCTAAGGTCAGAGCGTGACACTCCCCTTTTTCCTCCAAACATAACGATGGTCATGATGGCCAAACAGTTCTATTTTGTATCATCAGACCAGAGGATATTTCTCCAAAAAGTACAATCTTTGTCCCAATGTGCAGTTGCAAACCGTAGTCTGGCTTTTTTATGGTGGGTTTGGAGCAGTGGCTTCTTCCTAGCTGAGCGGCCTTTCAGGTTATGTCGATATAGGACTCTTTTTACAGTGATAGTAGATACTTTTGTGCCTGTTTTCTCCAGCATCTTTCCAAGGTCCTTTTCTGTTGTTCTGGGATTGATTGCACTTTTTGCACCAAAGTACGTTTATCTCTAGGAGACAGGACGCGTCTCCTTCCTGAGCAGTTATGAAGGCTGCATGTCTCCATGGTGTTTATACTTGCCTACTATTGTTTGTACAGATGAACGTGATACCTAGGCGTTTGGAAATTGCTCCAAAGATGAGCCAGACTTGGTGAGGTCTACACATTTTTTTCTGAGGTCTTGTCTGATTTCTTTTGATTTTTCCATGATGTCAAGCAAAGAGGCACTGGTAGTTTAAAGTAGGCCTTGAAATACATCCACAGGTACACCTCAATTGACTCAAATAATGTCAATTAGCCTATCAGAAGCTTCTAAAGCCATGACATAATTTTCTGGAATTTTCCAAGCTGTTTAAAGGCACAGTCAACTTAGTGTATGTAAACTTCTGACCCACTGGAATTGTGATACAGTGAACTATAAGTGAAATAATCTGTCTGTACACAATTTTTGGAAAAATTCTTGTGTCATGCACAAAGGTAGATGTCCTAACCGACTTGCCAAAACTATAGTTTGTTAACAAGACATTTGTGGAGTGGTTGAAAAACAAGTTTTAAGAGACTCCAACCTAAGTGTATGTAAACTTCCGACTTCAACTGTATATATATGTATAGTGCATGCAGAAAGTATTCAGACCATTTGACTTTTTCCATCATTTGTTACATGACAGCCTTATTCTAAAATGTATTACGTTTTATTCCAATATTCCCCAGCAATCCACACACAATAGCCCATAATGACAAAGCGAAAAAAGGTTTTTAGATTATTTTTCAAATGTATTAAAAATAAAAACAGAAATACCTTATTTACATAAGTAGTCAAACCCTTTGCTATGAGACTCGAAATTGAGATCAGGTACATCCTGTTTCCATTAAGCATCCTTGAGATGTTTTTACAACTTCATTGGAGTCCACCTATGGCAAATTCAATTGATTGAACATGATTTGAAAAGGCACACACCTGTCTATATAAGGTCCTACAGTTGACAGTGCATGTCAGAACAAAAWCCAAGCCATGAGGTCGAAGGAATTGTCCGTAAAGCTCCGAGACAGGATTGTGTCGAGGCACAGATCTGGGGAAGGGTACCAAAACATTTCTGTAGCAAGATTTTCTGGTCTGATGAAACCAACATTGAACTATTTGGCCTGAATGCCAAGCGCCACGTCTGGAGGAAACCTGGCACCACCCCTACGGTGGGTATGCTGTGGGTATGTTTTTCAATGGCAGGGACTGGGAGACTAGTCAGGAACAAGGCAAAGATGAACTGAGCAAAGAACAGAGAGATCCTTGATGAAAACCCGCTCCGGAGTGCTCAGGACTTCAGATTGGGGCAAAGGTTCACCTTCCAACAGGACAACGACCCTAAGCACACAGCCAAGACAACGCAGGAGTGGCTTCGGGAAAAGTCTCAGAATATCCTTGAATGTGCCAGCCAGAGCCCCGACTTGAACTCGATCTAACATCTCTGGAGAGAACTGAAAATAGCTGTGCAGCAACGCTCAACATCCTACCTCAGAGAGCTTGAGAAGAATGGGAGAAACTCCCCAAATACAGGTGTGCCAAGCTTGTAGCGTCATTCCCAAGAAGACTCGAGGCTGTAAATGCTACCAAATGTGCTTCAACAAAATGTTGAGTAAAGGGTCTGAATACTTGTGTAAATGTAATATTACAGAGAAAAAATATATATACATTTGCAAAAATTTCAAAAAAACAATTTTACTTCGTCATTATGAGGTATTGTGTGAAGATTGATGAGTAAAAAAAATGATTTAATCAATTTTAGAATAAGGCTATAACGTAACAAAATGTGGAAAAAGTCAAGGGGTCTGAATACTTTCCCAATGCACTGTATATATATATAAATATATATAATATACAGTACGAGTCAAAAGTTTGGACACACTCACTCAAGGTTTTTTGTTMATTTTTAAAATGTTCTACATTGTAGAATAATAGTTAAGACATTAAAACTATGAAAAAACACATGGAATCATGTAGCAACCAAAAAAAGTGTTAAACAAATCAAAATATATATTCTATTCGATATTCTTCAAAGTAGCCACCCTTTGCCTTGATGACAGCTTTRCACACTTTTGGCATTCTCTCAACTAGCTTCATGAGGTAGTCACCTGGAATGCATTTCAATTAACAGGTGTGCCTTGTTAAAAGTTAGTTTGTGGATTTTCGTTCCGTCTTAATGCGTTTGAGACAATCAGTTGTGTTGTGACAAGGTAGGGGTTGTATACAGAAGATAGCCCTATTTGGTAAAAGTCCATATTATGTAGATAACAGCTCAAATAAGCAAAGAGAAACAGTCCATCATTACTTTAAGAACTTTTGAAAGTTTAATCAAGTGCTGTCGCAAAAACCATCAAGCGCTATGATGAAACTGGCTCTCATGAGGCCCGCCACAGGAAATGAAGACCCAGAGTTAACCTGCAGAGGATAAGTTCACTAGAGTTACCAGCCTCAGAAATTGCAGCCCAAATAAATACTTCAGAGTTCAAGTAACGGACACAATTCAATGTTGAGACTGCGTGAATCAGGCCTTCATGGTCAATTGCTGCAAAGAAACCGCTACTAAAGGACACCAATAAGAAGAGACTTACTTGAACCAAGAAACACGAGTAACGGACATTAGACCGGTGGAAATCTGTCCTTTGGTCTGATGAGTCCAAATTTTTGTCTTTGTGAGATGCAGAGTAGGTGAACGGATGATCTCCGCATGTGTGGCTCCACGTGACGCATGGAGGAGGAGGTGTGATGGTGCTTTACTGGTGACAATGTCTGATTTATTTAGAATGCAAGGCACACTTAACCAGCATGGCGACCAAGCATTCTGCAGCGATACCCATCCCATCTGGTTTGCGCTAAGTGGGACTATCATTTGTTTTTCAACAGGACAATGACCCACACACCTCGAGGCTGTGTAAAGGCTATTTGACCAAGGAGAGTGACGAAGTGCTGCATCAGATGACTTGGCCTCCACAATCACCCTTCAACGCAGATGGTTTGGGATGAGTTGGATCGCAGAGTGAGGAAAAAAGCAGCCAACAAGTGCTCAGCATACGTGGGGACTCATTCAAGACGCCAAATGTTTATTGAAAATATAAATACATTTGCATAATGTGTAATTGTGGTCTCAAAGACATCATTACAGTTGTTGGCTAGATACCTTGCAAATCTTAGCCATTGAAATGAAATCAGTCAAAACAGGACATGGTATCAAGAACAAGATAAAACTGAAACGATCCACCTACAATTCCCCACATGGCATCTTCTTGTCATTGTTGCTAGCTATCTGACCATTCAGAATCATTACAAGGCAAGGCTTCCGCCCCCATCGATGGGGGCGCATCATTTTTGTGACATTGTCAGCCAACCATCTATAAAACAAAATGTTACTTCAATACAAAGCAAGCACACAATAGCCTAACATTTTCAAGTGATTTGGTGATTCTAGCAGTGACCTCAAGGTTGGTGGTGATGTTAACGCTAATCTGGAGGATGTGGGTGTTACATGCGTTCATCTCCAAGAGGCGCAACACCCTGCTACAACTCAACTCCCATGGCGTGAAAGAGGTATGGGAGTGTAGGTACAAGTAAGGATGACCTGAGTTTACCTTTGACCGGTAAACTTACTCAATTGCGTCACTTCCTGTTGAATCTGCAGACGTGTTGCTGTGCGTTTTGTTGCTGTGCGTTTTGCTGCCAACTTTACTTTGCTAGCTGACAACTTTACGTTTTTTTTGTTTTGTTTTTGTTTTTAATTACCGTTTATATTTTTTAGTTTTTTTCCATCGCACTTTTTTCCCTCATTCAACTTTTCACTCCGGACGCTTTATCTGGACATGGTTCGTCAACACCTTCAACAGCCGAAGCTAAGTAGTAACATAAACATGATGTCTTCTAATTGCAGTCGCTGTACTCATATATACAGGAGAACGATCGCCTTACGGCGAGAAATAGCTGTGCTAAAAGCCCAGCTTCAGACGCAATCGTTAGGCAAGGGTAATTTCAGTGTAGGAAAGGAAGAAACAGCGTCTGTGCCACCAGTAAGTACAGATGTAGTATAATCCCCCCGCACAGTCCCCGCAGCCGGACAACTTTTCTCATGGCTTCTGGAGGGAAACGCTGTAGGAATGCTCAACCGGTGTCGCTTATTCAGCCGACAGAAACTTTCAACCGGTTCTCCCCATTATGTAGCGAGTCGGAGTCTGAGTCTGAGTCTTCTCTTGTCTCTACTCCTCCCGTTACGGGGGTCTGAGACGCCGAAGGCCCACCATTAGCTCTGACAAATTGAAAACCCTAGTCATTGGCGATTCCATTACCCGCAGTATTAGACTTAAAGCGAATCACCCAGCGATCATACACTGTTTACCAGGGGCAGGGCTACCGACGTTAAGGCTAATCTAAAGATGGTGCTGGCTAAAGCTAAATCTGGCGAGTGTAGAGAGTATAGAGATATTGTTATCCACGTCGGCACCAACGATGTTAGGATGAAACAGTCAGAGGTCACCAAGTGCAACATAGCTTCAGCGTGTAAATCAGCTAGAAAGATGTGTCGGCATCGAGTAATTGTCTCTGGCCCCTCCCAGTTAGGGGAGTGACGAGCTCTACAGCAGAGTCTCAGCACTCAATCGCTGGTTGAAAACTGTTTTCTGCCCTCCCAAAAGATAGAATTTGTAGATAATTGGCCCTCTTTCTGGGACTCCCCCACAAACAGGACCAAGCCTGACCTGCTGAGGAGTGACGGACTCCATCCTAGCTGGAGGGGTGCTCTCATCTTATCTACCAACATAGACAGGCTCTAACTCCCTCTAGCCCCACAATGAAATAGGGTGCAGGCAGGCAGCAGGCTGTTAGCCAACCTGCCAGCTTAGTGGAGTCTGCCAATAGCACAGTCAGTGTAGTCAGCTCAGCCATACCCATTGAGACTGTGTCTGTGCCTCGACCTAGGTTGGGCAAAACTAAACATGGCGGTGTTCGCCTTAGCAATCTTATTAGGATAAAGACCTCCTCTCCATTCCTGCCATCATTGAAAGAGATCGTGATACCTCACATCTCAAAATAGGGTTACTTAATGTTAGATCCCTCACTTCAAAGGCAGTCATAGTCAATGAACTAATCACTGATCATAATCTTGATGTGATGGCCTGACTGAAACATGGCTTAAGCCTGATGAATTTACTGTGTTAAATGAGGCCTCACCTCCTGGTTACACTAGTGACCATATCCCCCGTGCATCCCGCAAAGGCGGAGGTGTTGCTAACATTTACGATAGCAAATTTCAATTTACAAAAAAAAAAAATGGCGTTTTCGTCTTTTGAGCTTCTAGTCATGAAATCTATGCAGCCTACTCAATCACTTTTTATAGCTACTGTTTACAGGCCTCCTGGGCCATATACAGCGTTCCTCTCTGAGTTTCCTGAATTCCTATCAAGACCTTGTAGTCATAGCAGATCAATATTCTAATTTTTGGTGATTTTAATATTCACATGGAGAAGTCCACAGACCCACTCCAAAAGTCTTTCGGAGCCATTATCGACTCAGTGGGTTTTTGTCCAACATGTCTCTGGACCTACTCACTGCCACAGTCATACTCTGGACCTAGTTTTGTCCCATGGAATAAATGTTGTAGATCTTAATGTTTTCCACATAATCCTGGACTATCGGACCACCATTTTATTACGTTTGCAATCGCAACAAATAATCTCTCAGACCCCAACAAGGAGCATCAAAAGTCGTGCTATAAATTCTCAGACACACAAAAATTCCTTGATGCCCTTCCAGACTCCTTCTGCCTACCCAGGACGTCAGAGGACAAAAATCAGTTAACCACCTAACTGAGGAACTCAATTTAACCTTGCGCAATACCCTAGATGCAGTTGCCACCCTAAAAACGAAAAACATTTGTCATAAGAAATTAGCTCCCTGGTATACAGAAAATACCCGAGCTTTGAAGCAAGCTTCCAGGAAATTGGAACGGAAATGGCGCCACACCAAACTGGAAGTCTTCCGACTAGCTTGGAAAGACAGTACCGTGCAGTACCGAAGAGCCCACTGCTGCTCGCTCATCTACTTTTCCAACTTAATCGAGGAAAATAAGAACAATCCAAAATTCTTTTTGATACTGTTGCGAAACTAACATAAAAAGCAGCATTCCCCAAGAGAGATGGCTTTCACTTCAGCAGTAATAAATTCAATGAACTTCTTTGAGGAAAAGATCATGACCATTAGAAAGCAATTACGGACTCCTCTTTGAATCTGCGTATTCCTCCAGGGCTTAGCTGTCCTGGATCTGCACAGCTCTGCGAGGGCCTGGGATCGGGAGAGACACTTAAGTGTTTTAGTACTATATCTCTTGACACAATGATGAAAATAATCATGGCCTCTAAACCTTCAAGCTGCATACTGGATCCTATTCCTACTAAACTGCTGAAGGAGCTGCTTCCTGTGCTTGGCCCTCCTATGTTGACATAATAAACAGCTCTCTATCACCGGATGTGTACCAAACTCACTAAAAGTGGCAGTGAATAGCCTCTCTTGAAAAAGCCAAACCTTGACCCGGAAAATATAAAAAACTATCGGCCTATATCGAATCTTCCATTCCTCTCAAAGATTTTAGAAAAAGCTGTTGCGCAGCAACTCACTGCCTTTCTGAAGACAAATAATGTATACGAAATGCCTTCAGTCTGGTTTTAGACCCCATCATAGCACTGAGACTGCACTTGTGAAGGTGGTAAATGACCTTTTATGCGTCAGACGAGGCTCTGCATCTGTTCCTCGTGCTACTAGACCTTAGTGCTGCCTTTGACACCATCGATCACCACATTCTTTTGGAGAGACTGGAAACCCAAATTGGTCTACAACGGACAAGTTCTGGCCTGGTTTAGATCTTACCTGTCGGAAAGATATCAGTTTGTCTCTGTGAATGGTCTGTCCTCTGACAAATCAACTGTACATTTCGGTGTTCCTCAAGGTTCCGTTTTAGGACCACTATTGTTTTCACTATATATTTTACCTCTTGGGGCTGTTATTCGAAAACATAATGTTAACTTTCACTGCTATGCGGTGACACACAGCTGTACATTTCAATGAAATGGTGAAGCCCCAAATTGCCCTCGCTAGAAGCCTGTGTTTCAGACATAAGGAAGTGGATGGCTGAAAACTTTCTACTTTTAAACTCGGACAAAACAGAGATGCTTTGTTCTAGGTCCCAAAGAAACAAAGAGATCTTCTGTTAAATCTGACAATTCATCTTGATGGTTGTAAAGTCGTCTCAAATAAAACTGTGAAGGACCTCGGCGTTACTTCTGACCCTGATCTCTCTTTTGACGAACATATCAAGACTGTTTCAAGGACAGCTTTTTTCCATTCTACGTAACATTTGCAAAATCAGAAATTTTCTGTCAAAAATGATGCAGAAAAATTAATCCATGCATTTGTTACTTCTAGGTTAGACTACTGCAATGCTCTACTTTCCGGCTACCCGGATAAAGCACTAAATAAACTTCAGTTAGTGCTAAATACGGCTGCCTAGAATCCTGACTAGAACCAGAAATTTTGATCATATTACTCCAGTGCTAGCTTCCCTACACTGGCTTCCTGTTAAGGCAAGGGCTGATTTCAAGGTTTTACTGTTAACCTATAAAGCGTTACATGGGCTTGCTCCTACCTATCTTTCGAGTTGGTCCTGCCGTACATACCAATACGTACGCTACGGTCACAAGACGCAGGCCTCCTAATTGTCCTAGAATTTCTAAGCAAACAGCGGGAGGCAGGGCTTTCTCCTATAGATCTCCATTTTTATGGAACAGTCTGCCTACCCATGTGAGAAGACGCAGACTCGGTCTCAACCTTTAAGTCTTTCTGAAGACTATCTCTTCAGTAGGTCATATGATTGAGTGTAGCCTGGCCAGGAGTGTGAAGGTGAACGGAAAGGCTCTGGAGCAACGAACCGCCCTTTGCTGTCTCTGCCAGGCCGGTTCCCCTCTCTCCACTGGGATTCTCTGCCTCTAACCCTGTTACAGGGGGATGATCACTGGCTTGCTGGTGCTCTTTCATGCCGTCCCTAGGAGGGGTGCGTCCACTTGAGTGGGTTGAGTTACTGACGTGATCTTCCTGTCTGGGTTGGCGCCCCCCCTTGGTTTGTTGCTGTGGTGGAGACCTTTGGGGCTATACTCGGCCTTGTCTCAGGATTGTAAGTTTGGTGGTTGAGGATTACCCTCTAGTGGTGCGGGGGCTGTGCTTTTGGCAAAGTGGGTGGGGTTATATCCTTCCTATTTGGCCCTGTCCGGGGTTTCTTCGGATGGGGCCACGGTGTCTCTGACCGCTCCTGTCTCAGCCTCCAGTATTTTATGCTGCAGTAGTTTGTGTCGGGGGGCTAGGGTCAGTTGGTTACCTGGAGTATTCTCCTGTCTTATCCAGTGTCCTGTGTGAATTTTAAGTATGCTCTCTCTAATTCTCTCGTTCTCTCTTTCTCTCTGAGAACCTGAGCCCTAGGACCATACGTCAGGACTACCGGCATGATGACACCTTGCTGTCCCCAGTCCGCCTGGCTCTTGCTGCTATTCCAGTTTCAACATGTTCTGCCTGTGGTTACGGAACCCCTACCTGTCCCAGACGCTGCTTTTTCAACTCTTTAATGATCGCTATGAAAAGCCAACTAGATTTTTCCTGATATTATTAATTTGACCATGCTTGTCATTTATGAACATTTTGAAAATTGGCTCTCTCTAATTTTCTTCCTTCTCTCTTTCTTTCTCTCGAGGACCTGAGCCCTAGGACCATACGTCGGGACTACCGGCCGTGGTGACTCCTTGCTGTCCCCAGTCCGCCTGGCCTTGCTGCTATTCCAGTTTCACACTGTTCTGCCTGCGGTTATGGAACCCTACCTGTCCCAGACCTGCTGTTTTCAACTCTTAATGATCGGCTATGAAAAGCCACTGGATTTATTCCTGATTATTATTTGACCATGCTTGTCATTTATGGAAATTTTGAAAATCTTGGCTCTCTCTAAATTTTCTCCTTCTCTCTTTCTTTCTCTCGGAGGACCTGGGCCCTAGGACCATGCGTGGGACTGCCGCCCGTGGTGACTCCTTGCTGTCCCCCAGTCCGCCTGGCCTTGCTGCTATTCCAGTTTCAGCTGTTCTGCCTGCGGTTTATGGAACCGCTACCTGTCCCAGACCTGTTGTTTTCAACTCTTGTGATCGGCTATGAAAAAGCCAACTGAAAATTATTCATGATTATTATTTGACCATGCTTGTCACTTATGAACATTTTTGAACATCTTTGGGCATAGTTCTGTTATAATCTCCACCCGGCAACAGCCAGAAGAGGACTGGCCACCCCCTCATAGCCTGGTTCCTCTCTAGGTTTCTTCCTAGGTTTTGGCCTTTCTAGGGAGTTTTTCCTAGCCACCGTGCTTCTACACCTGCATTACTAGCTGTTTGGGGTTTTTAGGCTGGGTGTCTGTACAGCACTTCGAGATATTAGCTGATGTAGAAGGCTATATAAAATAAAATTGATTGATTGATTGATTTGACAAAAGCACAGAATTTACCATTTACTGGGAATGTATGTATTCCTTCACACGGTAAATTTGTAAAAAGGGGCTGGACGGAACCAAAGCAAAGAAAGTAAATGTCAAAGCCCCCTCTCCTACCTACCCACTACTTAACTTAGCACCACCTGGTGCGCTAACCAAAATACAGGGGGTGGTCCGCCCARGTCTTACCTAGTGTGCATAGACAGTAAATACTAGGGGTTATGTATGCCCGCAGGCCTCTTGCCTAAACACTCCCTAGGTGCCTTCCCCTTCCCCCCTGGGAACAAATGAAACAATAATCCAACCGTAAGTAAACAATTTCAATAATCAAAACAGTCCTTTGGACATAAACATACCTCCGCAGGACCAGCTACAAACTACTTCACAAAAAAACTCTGAGAAACAACTAACACAGGACATCAAAGAAGCTCTGTCTGAGAAACACCCAACACAGAACATAAATCAGCTCTCTCTGAGAAACACCCAACACAGAACATAAATCAGCTCTCTCTGAGAAACACCCAACACAGAACATAACAATCAGCTSTCTGAGAAAAAAGGAACACTGGCTTTTCTAGCTTCAGAAGGAGTCTGTAATGGGATACAGCTGTATCCTCTAACGAGAGGGCGGGGTCAGCTCCAATTAGCAATGGGGCCGACCAATCAGCTRCTTGGGGGAATTTCAGGAATCMWTCCTGAAACACACATACAAATCAAACCACAACACAGAAACTGGGGAATGTGACAGTGGGGGTGAGGTTAACAGCACTAATCTGGAGAAGTTGGGGGTGAGGTAACCGTACTAATCTGGAGGAAGTGGGGGTGAGGTTAACCATACTAATCTGGAGGAAGTGGGGGTGAGTTTAATCGTACTAATCTGGAGGAAGTGGGGGTGAGGTTAACAGCACTAATCTGGAGGAAGTGGGGGTGAGGTTAACAGCACTAATCTGGAGGAAGTGGGGGTGAGGTTAATCGTACTAATCTGGAGGAAGTGGGGTGAGGTTAACAGCCTAAATCTGGAGACGTGGGGGTGAGGTTAATCGTACTAATCTGGAGGAAGTGGGGTGAGGTAACCATACTAATCTGGAGGAAGTGGGGGTGAGTTTAATCGTACTAATCTGGAGGAAGTGGGGGTGAGGTTAACAGCACTAATCTGGAGGAAGTGGGGGTGAGGTTAACAGCACTAATCTGGAGAAGTGGGTGTGAGGTTAACCGTACTAATCTGGAGGAAGTGGGGGTGAGTTTAATCATACTAATCTGAGGAAGTGGGGGTAGGTAACCATATTAATCTGGAGGAAGTGGGGGTGAGTTTAATCGTACTAATCTGGAGGAAGTGGGGGTGAGGTTAACAGCACTAATCTGGAGGAAGTGGGGTGAGGTTAACAGCACTAATCTGGAGGAAGTGGGGGTGAGGTTAATCATACTAATCTGGAGGAAGTGGGGGTGAGGTTAATCATACTAATCTGGAGGAAGTGGGGGTGAGGTTAACCATACTAATCTGGAGGAAGTGGGGGTGAGGTTAATCATACTAATCTGAGGAAGTGGGGGTGAGGTTAACCATACTAATCTGGAGGAAGGTGGGTGAGGTTAATCGTACTAATCTGAGGAAGTGGGGTGAGTTAACCATACTAATCTGGAGGAAGTGGGGGTGAGGTTAACAGCACTAATCTGGAGGAAGTGGGGGTGAGGTTAACAGCGCTAATCTGGAGGAAGTGGGGGTGAGGGTAATCGTACTAATCTGGAGGAAGTGGGGGTGAGGTTAACAGCACTAATCTGGAGGAAGTGGGGGTGAGTTAACAGCACTAATCTGAGGAAGTGGGGTGAGGTTAACAGCACTAATCTGGAGGAAGTGTGTGAGGTTTAACAGCACTAATCTGGAGGAAGTGGGGGTGAGGTAATCATACTAATCTGAGGAGTGGGTGAGGTTAACAGCACTAATCTGGAGAAGTGGGGGTGAGATTAACAGCACTAATCTGAGAAGGGGTGAGATTAACAGCACTAATCTGGAGGAGTGGGGGTGAGATTAACAGCACTAATTAGGAAGTGGGGTGAGGTTAACAGCACTAATCTGGAGGAAGTGGGGTGAGTTAACAGCACTAATCTGGAGGAAGTGGGGGTGAGGTTAATCATACTAATCTGGAGGAAGTGGGTGTGAGGTTAACCGTACTAATCTGGAGGAAGTGGGGGTGAGGTTAATCATACTAATCTGGAGGAATGGGTGAGGTTAACCGTACTAATATGGAGAAAGTGGGGGTGAGGTTAACAGCACTAATCTGGAGGAAGTGGGGGTGAGGTTAACAGCACTAATCTGGAGGAAGTGGGGCGAGGTTAATCGTACTAATTGGAGAAGTGGGGGTGAGATTAACAGCACTAATCTGGAGGAAGTGGGGGTGAGGTTAACAGCACTAATCTGGAGGAAGTGGGGGTGAGGTTAACAGCACTAATCTGAGGAAGTGGGGGTAGTTAATTCATACTAATCTGGAGGAAGTGGGGGTGAGGTTAACAGCACTAATCTGGAGGAAGTGGGTGAGGTTAACTGTACTAATATGGAGGAAGGTGGGGTGAGGTAACCATACTAATCTGGAGGAAGTGGGGGTGAGTTAACCGTACTAATCTGGAGGAAGTGGTGAGGGTTAAACAGCGCTAATTCTGTGAGGAAGTTGGGGTTGAGGTTAACCATACTAATCTGGAGGAAGTGGGTGGTTGAGGTTAATCGTACTTAATGCTGGTAGGAAGTGGGGGTGATGGTTAATCGTACTAATCTGGAGGAATAGTGGGTGAGGTTTAATCGTACTAATCTTGGTAGGAAGTTTCTTGGGTGTGAGGTTAACAGCGCTAATACTGAGGAAGTGGTGGTATGATGGTTAATTCGTGCTTAAATCTGGAAGGAAGTGTGGGGTGTGGTTTAATCGTACAATCGATGGAATGGCGTGTTATGGTTTATACAGCGCTAATCTGGAGGAAGTGGGGGTGAGGTTAACAGTGCTAATCTGGTGGAAGTGGGGTTCTCCTAGAGCTAAGATTAAAGGGGCAGTTCATTGTTTTACAACATATAATGTGAGATGGTTCCTCAACCTGAACGTAGTCTAACATTATGTTGTAAAATACTGCCCCTTTAAAATATACTTTTTATAAACCCCCTGTGTGTACCACCGGGTATAAATTATTCAAAACAAATAATGGCTCTATATTCATATAATACATGATTCCTCACAGGTGGGAAGTGTTTCCTAGATTACTAACATTATTACATTTCCGGTGAGTCACTACTACTTCACTGACTCACAACAATGTGGTTTGAATGATTGAGCCAGTGCAAAACCCACTACTGYGAGGACAGAGAGAGGAGCCTCATGGGGATTATGAGTCTGTGATCCTGATTAAATTACCTGACAGACAGGTACGTGACCTGCAGACTGCATCACCACGGCCGTTTTCTAGTTCTATCGATGCTATGAGATGAAGACACACACGCATACTCATACACACACACTCTCTGCGTGGCAATTCAGCTCCGCCATTACTGGGGGAATGAAGGCTGAATATAGACGGGGGCTAAGTGTCATGCGCCGTCTGCGAAACTGATAAGAAAGTAAAGGGAAAGGGGGATACCTAGTCAGTAGTACAACTGAATGCATTCAACTAAAATGTGTCTTCCGCAAAATTACGGTAACTTTACCAGAAAACCTGGTTGAAGGATTCTCGGATTTCCTGCTTATTCCCTTCTGATTCCGTGAATCTTCCAACTGTGATTTCTGGAAAACTAGGGAATTTGGGGAAAGTTACTGGAATTTTGCAAACCTAGGCATGGGGCATTGTGCTGCCAGAAGATCTATGGTGGCAAAGCCTCAGTTGGCTGTGATCTACTGCAACGTGCCTTCAATTTACCTGCACAGGAGACAACTCATCTTCAGAGGGGAGTAGGGGATTTTGAATATCAAAAGTCCAGCGAGGTTGGGATTGGTTGGGGCCTGAATGGAAGACCYTTGAGGGAGGAAATACGCAGCTGTTTAGGAAGAATGTTGATAGACCTTTGTTGTTTGGGGAGGATGCGATGCTCTATACATTGAATCATAGTCAATGGCATTGCATATTTGATTAACCTAAAATACTGTACTGTATGTTAACAAGCTCCTAAGCAGTAGTAATCACGTATTTAAACAAGACAACTGATGTTTCCCGTTAACTRGAAAAACATCAAAAACCAATAACGAGCATGTTGGTGACATATCTGGTTACATATCAGACATTCCTTAACAGTAATTATAAACTGGGTGGTTCGAGCCCTGAATGCTGATTGGCTGACAGCCGTGGTATATCAGACCGTATACCACGAGTATGACAAAATATAGATTTTTACTGCTCTAATTATGTTGGTAACCAGTTTGTAATAGCAATAAGGCACCTCGGGGGTTTATGGTATATGGTCAATATACCACGGCTCCTCGTGCCGTCCAGCCGATCCGCAATGAGTCATGCGTAAGAACAGCCCTTAGCCGTGGTATATTGGCCATATACCACACCCCCTCGTGCCGTATTGCTTAACTATAACACATGCTTCTGTTTATATTTGAGAACCAGGTACAAGGTCAATAAATACTGCGTATGATACAATACACTGTACCTTCTCGCTTATTACATAGGCCTTTTAGTGAATGCCACTGTAGTTGGAATATAAAACAAAGTATTTGACTATTTACTCATACAGGGGGTTTAGTCCAAGAAGACAGACAGTTGGAGGTTATGTAAATGACTGTACTCTAACTGGGCTCCCAGGAACTGGCTGCCAACAGAACATATGCCAACCGCACATTGATTTTCTAAATCCAATTGAARTGAAAGCCCAGCAACACTCATTAGCATTATGCTAGAAGTGTTTGCCTTATGGAAGCGGGATTGATTCTCACAACAATATATATAAGTACAATATCAGTCAAAAGTTTGGACAAACCTACTAATTCAAGGGTTTTTCTTAATTTKTACTATTTTCTAAATTGTAAAAGTAGTGAAGACATCAAAACTATGAAGTAACTCATATGGAACCATCTAGAAAACCAAAAAAGGGTTAAACAAATGCAAATATATTTGAGATTCTTCAAAGTAGCCACCCTTTGCCTTGATGACAGCATTTTACACTCTAGGCATTCTCTCAACCAGCTTCATGAGGAATGCTTTTCCAACAGTCTTGAAAGAGTTCCCGCATATGCTGAGCACTTGTTGGCTGCGTTTCCTTCACTCTGCAGTCCAACTCATCCCAAACCATCTCTGGGTTGAAGTCAGGTGATTGTGGAAGCCAAGTCATHTGATGCAGCACTCCATCACTCTCCTTGGTCAGATAGCCCTTACACAGCCTGGAGGTGTGTTGGGTCATTGTCCTGTTGAAAAACAAATGATAGTCCCCCAGATGGGATGGCCTATTGCTGCAGAATGCTGTGGTAGCCCTAGCTGGTTAACTGAAATGCATTCCAGGTGACTACCTCGTGAAGCTGGTTGAGAGAATACCAAGAGTGTGCAAAACTGTCATCAAGGCAAAGGGTGGCTACTTTGAAGAATCTCAAATTGAAAATATATTTTGATTTGTTTAACACTTTTTTGATTACTACATGATTCCATATGTGTTATTTCATAGTTTTGATGTCTTCACTATTATTCTACAAACTAGAAAATAGTAAAATAAAGAAAAACCCTTGAATGAGTAGGTGTCTCCAGACTTTTGACGGGTACTGTATATTATTATTTATTTAATCTTATTTCTTAATGGACCAGAGCCCAAATTCACAAAACACTTCTCACAAAAATTTATTTTTAAGAATTACATTTCTTCTTAACTTTTTGCTTAAGGAGAAACATAAGAAATAGTGCAAGAACATTTCCAATAACCTTTTTGAGGAATAGCAACTTTGCTTAATGTTCTTCATAAGTCTATAGTTAATGGAAAAAATGACAGTTAATAACACATTTTTCTTAAGAAGGTTTTGTGAATCCGGGCCCAAGTTCTTCTAATTGATTTAATTCATTAAATAGGCAATGGAGAGGAGATGGCGTGTGGGGTGCACGAGAACAAGCCTTCATAGTCTCTGTCCAATGAATTAAACTGTACAGTATTTATGGTGAATTTGAATGGGATTGTGTTAACTGCACTCTGTAGCCAGGGCTCCTCCCTAGCCACAGACGTCTAGAATTGGTGTGCACAAGACAGGACCCCGACAGCCATGTGTAATTACAAAGAGATGCTGGGGTTTGATTCAACATCAGGTTACTAGTCAGATCTTCCGTTCTCATACTCCCAAGTTACGTTCATCACTAGGCTGTTGGTGTGAGGGAGCCTGGAAATCAAAGCTAGTAGTAGGATGGTGGAATTCAATGCAGCAATTAGGGCAAATCTGTTAAACAGTAGACATGGACAGACAAATCAGGTTGAGAGAATGGGGCTTCCAAAGTACCCATATAGACTCTTCTTAGAGAGACAGCTGAATTGGCCTTCAGACCCAACCACTTGGATCCAGTCTGTATTTATACTATTGGCCATATTCTTTCTAGGGGTGCAGTTACTTTAGTAGTCTACAATGAATTTAAGTTATTAAGTCAGTCTCAGGTCAGGCCCTCTCTTCGATAATCCTTCTCCCGCTGTCTGAAGTGATGATCTTGACCCTTGACCCAATGGCCCATGTCTTGTGTTTATCTAGTGCAGTGTTTCCCAATTCCAGTCCTACAGTATCTCCAACAGCATTTTTGTTGTAAGCTCCGGACAATAAAACACCTGATTTAACTCATTGAGGGCCTGATGATTGGATGACAAGTTGAATCAGGTCTCCTTGTCCAGGGCTACAATAAAAATGTGTACTGTTRGGGGTACTGGAGGACTGGAGTTGGCAACCACTGATCTAGTGAACTTGTCCTATGAGAACAAAATATACTGTGATGCTACCAGGCTGCCCTGGTGTGAGGTGGAGTAGAATGAACTGAGATAGCACAAGGCTTCCTGTACTAAAATGGTTTTGCTAGCCTCTTTCAGCAGACAGGAAACGTGGGGGTTTATTTACAAGTTATTAGGTGGATGACAACTGTGGTGATCTATTCTAAGTGCTGTTATTACACTCAGACATAAGGGATGATTACCGCTGCCACAGCAATATCATAATACATAGTCATTATCTTCTACAAATTGTGTCAATTTTGTATTGCAACAGCCTCAGAGTTCTGATAGTACAAGCTCAATGCACTGTTCATTTCCAACCTCCCTAGAATTGACTAAGAGACAGCCTTCGGAGGAATACAATTTTCAAAGGGCACTCCATCCCTCTCTGGCTAATTGTGCTCATATTGTTAATGAAGTGTAATTATAAAGTGTTCATATTATTACCAATGTTCCATTGATACAGTGTACGTGTGAAACTTTCAACTAGGCGACAGTGATTTTTACATTTAGTTCACAGTAAAGCCAAGCAACCATAATGTATCTCTATAACACAAAATGACTGAAATCCCATTTCTGTGTAAGCGCTCTCTCAGCATAGCAATTAAGCCTGGGAACAAGGTTAACGTTTGAGAGACGCACTGAGATGTTTCTGAGGTTGGGGTCTGGAAGAATCTCAAACTCATCCTACTAGTAAAGGATACTGATTATCTCAAATAAGCAGTGTTTCTCATTCATAGCAGGGAGGAAAACACAATAATCAAAGATGGAGATATCCACATTTCAAGATTGCAGCAATTATGCCAGTGTGTTATTTGCATAAAAATACCTTGATGACATGCTCTGAGTCTTTCTCTCTCCCCCACCAGCCCCGCTTTTGTGCAAATATAATTTTATCAATTTTAGTGCAGCGTGATGTCATTTACAGCAAAGAAATATTATTTGATAATCTTGGGTGACATATGAWAATGTAATTTTGCTCTCATGCAGTTCACAATGCCTCGTTGATAAATGAGCCCTACGCGGTTTCCTAGACTGAATTATCTATTAATGAGCTTCATATCGGTGGCTGCAGAGATTATACTGAGGCCCAGTGGCTTCTGTAGGGAGAAGAAATGTCAACACGATGAGATGGGACAGAGCTAGCTTCACATGTTAAAAGCCATCGTTAAATCACCTCTTGTATTCTGCATCCGTCTCTCTGTTTTCCCTGTGCTAACATTTATATGGCTATCTTGTACAACGTCAACTTGTACCATTTCACATTTTTGCTAATGATACTCACTTGTGTAGACAGTACACCTGTTCTATAGTATGCTATGGAAAAACTATAGTCATTATGCAATCCCATATAGCTTGAAAACTGTTACCGTGCTAGTGGTATGAAACGTACATGATTTGGAATAGTGACATACTGCCATCCAGTGACAAAAGAGGGACATTGTAAACAGGGCCAGTAWATTGTGCCTTTATAATTGGGCATAGAATCCCTCTACTGGACAAACTCAAATGATGTACAGTTAAGTACAGTGTCTGTGTGAGGGCCCCACTTTAAAATAAGTGTCACTGATACTTATGGTAGTTACTTAGGCACACTATGTACAGTGTTAGCACAATTTACACTGATTTATTATAAGTATTATGTAAAACTGTAATTACACTGTACCTGCCTATGGTAATGGGACTGACGTGTAAATCCATATCTTTAGGGATGTATAAATGTGCTAGCCTCGTAATCACAAGACGGATGCACCGACCATTCGCGAGGCATAAAAGTGCATGTAAGTTACTTATGGAGCAGCAGTCACCTGCAGCTTTTGGAGACTAAGGGATTGCAGGCTTTTGTTTCAGCCCAACACTGATTCCTTTCATCATCAAAACCATGATTAGCTGGATCAAGGTGTGCATGTCTGGGCTGGGTCAAATGCCTGGACACCCTGCAGGACAAGATAGAGTTTGTGACCACCATAAAGTGCTCCCGAGTGGCGCAGCGGTCTAAGGCATTGCATCTCAATACTAGATGTGTCACTACAGACCCTGGTTCGATCCTAGGCTGTATCACAACTGGCCATGATCAGGAGTCCCATAGGGTGGCGCACAACTGGTCCAGCATCGTCCAGGTTAGGGGAGGGTTAGGCCGGGGTAGGCMATCATTGTAAAATAATAATTTTTTCTTAACTGACTTGCCTAATTAAATAATGGCTAAATAAAATGTAAAAATTAAAAGGACATGCTCTATGCAGAATGGTAGTGGAACTTACATTGCTGCCCTCTTCTGGTAAAAAAAAAACAGACATTATTTAGTTTCAAATAATTCTCTCTGCTGGGACCTCTACTCCCACATGAAAAAAATACAATAGGAACATTTGCACAACTGAATTCATTCAACCGAAATGTGTCTTCCACATTTAACCCAACCCCTCTGAATCAGTATATTACGGTATAAATACTGTAGTATTACTATATTTATATTTATAGTATTCACTGTAGTGTTTTTGCAGACTTTACTGTAGTATACTGTTATATATACAGTTTACAATAGTAGAAATACTGTAGTATTACTAKAGTAAAAAAAAACTATAGTATATACTTTAACAATCACTATAGTGTTTGTGTAGATGTTACTGTAGTATTTACTAAAGTGTTTTTATTCAGAGCTTCTGCTCTTTTCTATAACCTGTATGGAACACAATATATGGTCTATACTTGGCATGTTGGTTTCTTACTGATGGGTGGCACATATTGAGATAATCGGGATGAAATGGATGGAGTTAATGCAAATGAAATACTGTAGTATTACTATAGTTAAAAACCTGTAGTGTTTTTGCGGACTGTAATATTTTTGCGGACTCTGTAGTATWTACTACATTGTTTTTTTTGCGGATAATACTGTAGTATTCTATAGTGTACTATGAAATGCTATAGTAAATACTACACGTGATCAAGGGATACTACAGTGTGTAGTGTAATTTTCTACAGTATACTACAAAATGCTATAGTAAGTACTACACATGATCAAGGGATTCGGGTGGCAGGTAGCCTAGTGGTTAGAGCTTTGGGCCAGTAACCGAAAGGTTGMTAGATTGAATCCCCGAGCTGACAAGGTAAAAATCAGTCGTTCTGCCCCTGAACAAGGCAGTTAACCCACTGTTCCTAGGCTGTCATTGTAAATAAGAATATGTTCTTAACTGACTTGCCTAGTTAAATAAAGTAAAAAAATACTACAGTGTGGAATATAGTATTCTACAGTATAGTAAACKAAATATTTTGGCTGGTCTTTGAGATCTAGCTATAATTAGTTCCAACAGCATACTCTAACTCCCAGGCCCTTGAGCCATAATGGATGACTGGGACCTCTACTAATCTCTGAGATCTAGCTATAGTTAGTTCCAACAGCATATACATGTAGCTCTCTGGGCTTTGAGCCATAATGGATGAACAGCCGGGTTGAACATGACATCAGGCTTGTAGTATTTTCTTTCAAATTATGTGTATTCTCCTTCAGGCTCCAGATGAGTCTAACAGTGTGACTCTTTTAACAGTGGCAACACTGACAACCTGTTAACAATAAACAGATAGGTTCCCTCATTATGAACCCCAGCCATATGTGGCTATAGGTCTATCCCGATGGTGTCCTGACTGTATCCATGCGAGTTGTTGGGCTTTAGATACAGAAAAGCTGGGTTACATTTCCTTTGACCTGGGTACCTGATGTCATAATAACAAGCCAACCTGTTAATCTGCAGCATTATAACTTCTGACACCACCAGCTGTCACTCGATGGTGCACTTCAGCCCCCCCCCCCCCCCCCCATCCATTACCTATCATTAACGATTTAAAGGAAAGAGGACATAGGCTACAAATGCAAAATTCTATGCATTATTTAACTTTAATAAGAATTACAGTGCTATTAAAGCAATTTGCCCTGTCCCTGTGGACAGTAAAGACTTTCTTCGATTAATTTAAAACGTGGAACTTTTTCTAACAGTCACTTTTAATTTATTTCTTAAGTCCACCATGAATTTAACCATAATAATGCTACATTTGTAGCACATTGCTTGGTAGGCCTAAATGCCGCGTAGAGAATTGACCCCAATATTACACACGTCACTTCTTTGAGTGAAGTTGAACACATTACTCGAASTATAATTAAAATAGTCCCTTTCAATAACAAGAGAATCGACGTCATTTGCACATTGAATCTCAGTCATTTGTTATAGGTCCTTACATTCAATTCATTAGAGTGCACGCCCTTTACATCCGATATCTTATTACTTTGAAAAGAGGCTTTAGGAAACAATTTGCAGTTTCCTTTTGTCGCAGTGTCAAAGTAAGTGGGGATGACACCCTTGTTTTTGATCACGCAGCATGAAACGCGCTTGCTTGGTCGAAAAGAACTTCGCTCAGGTGAGCAAGAAAATCAGAGCTGACAACTGAGTTTCCTCTAAAGCCTCTCAGTTTAAAAAACAAGAAGCAGTYCTGTAATTAAAGAATGACCTGCATCTATAGGCTACTGCTAGGCCCTTTGTTTGGCCATGCAACCCTCATAGCAACCACTTTGCGTTATTCCCTGCTKACTCACTCATTTTAAGATATAGCCTACGTATAGGAGAAAATGGGCTACACTGAGATTATGTAGGTTTATGCTAAAATTATTTGACACATAAAGAGGTAAGTTAATAATAATTGTAACTGATTGATGTTCGGTGAGAATGGCCTACGGMCTGTCGATTCAGACCTTTGCTTGGATGAAACCACTCAGTACAAGCCTCAGTACACTACCTGAATTCAGAAGAGATTTGAATGGAATATGTTGTCTTCATTTGCTTGTATGAACCGACGTGTAGGMCAATAGAAAATACATTCCATCGAACTAATGGAATAGCCTCCATTTTATTTAACAAACAAATACATTAACATGTTTCAGTTGAATACAATACGCTACAAAACTAGATATAGATTTATCAATAATGGCTGTTGTTGCCGAAAAGGCTTCTGACCATCTTGAATGGCYTTTGCTATTCAAAACTTTGGAAGCTTCCAACTTTCCAGCTGAAATAATATATTTGTTTGAATCTGAGTTCTCCAAAATAGTTTGCTTATTTTTCTCTTGTATACACTCAATAATGGTGTTATGCAGTGGTCTATCATAATTGTAGATATATTGAGCTGCTATTGCGAGGTAGAGAGAAACAGTTTCATTTCAATGGTTACTGTTAAWACTGGTTAAATAACAACGAAAAATAGGAAGACATAATAGATTTTCTCTATCTTTCTCTTGTCCTGACTTGGCTACATTATCTTTGAACCAGAACGTAATGGATCAGTCACCCCTCCGTACCCAGTTATTGTGGCCACACATGGGTTATTTCCTGTTTTGAAATTGTACAGAAAACATGTTTCTCTTTTCGCATTGTAAATTAACCGTGACAAACCAGACAATGGTATTTCAGGAAGTGTTATTATTATATATGATACATGTGTTTGTTATTATTGTTATTATTCACAAAGTTGTGTATACTCTATTTCACACACTAATTCCACACGGGTTTAGTCTACGAGGAAATTAGTCTTTCGATTGGGAGGCTACAGGGTTCCACTTTGCAAGTCATTCCGATGTAATTCAGGTATAATTATATGAATATATTAGTCTATGGTACAGCAACATAGGCCTATGTGGCACAGGTCTGTGCACAAGCACTTTGGATTGTAACGGGACACAATAGTATCCTTGAATAAAGTAAATAACAACGTTGCTGAAAACGTTAAATTACATTTCATTAGACTATTAGTAGTTTATAACTAGTGTTGGGGAGTAGGGAAATACTTGTAGTTCAACTGGTAGGCCTAATTTAAACTACATTTTGCAGTAGCGTGGTGGTGGTTGAACTAAATTCAGATCTTGGAAGTGTTTTCAGTAGTTAATAACTTTTTTGTCCTTGTATCGGTGTAGCTAACTATACACACATTTATTGTTGTTGCAAAAAGATAAGACAATATGGGGGAAATGGGCAATCATTTCCTCTTTTTTTCGGCATTAGACCTGCCTAATTCTAACTTAAAACATCGTTTTTTTTCTGTTAACACTTGACCCCAGAGTGATCTGTCTTACAATTTGTAGTCCATGACCTTTCAGATTTAGTTATGATATTCTTTTCCCGAAGTAACTTGTATGTAGTGAACCGACTTTTTCAAAGTAGCTTCAGTTCGGTGAACTATTTTTCTTAACGGTAGCTTTAGTGTAACTTAACTTCTTCTAGTGTTAAATAATTGTTATTTTGGTAAACTATGATTTCAGAGTAGCTTCCCCAACACTGTTTATAACTAGACTAGTATCTTATGCTTCTGGCATAAACGCAAAACAATATCAGAACAACTCGCAATGAAATTCGGGGTAATTGTGGAAAATGATCGAAACCGTCCCAATTCTTCAGCAATACAGTTGAGAAAATAAGTTACAGAGAAATGCAATTCCATTTGATTTTATTATTTTCCAATTTAATCCCAAATTCTGTGAATATATTGTATACAAATATCCTAACTGTAGGCATAGGTCGTAGCCTAGACAGCCTGTAGGTTTATGACTGTCGAAAGTAGCTCAATGATAAACAATAAAATAGGTGTCCCCCTCTTTCCTGACATAATTCTGTTTATTTACTCGATTTTTCTTTTAAGCTTAGGCCTACTCCCTGTATGTGGCCATCAAAGTCAATACCAGGTCACCYGAGATTGCAAATGCAAACATGTTTAGGCCTGCAATAGCACATAGCTTTGGTATAGTTTTAAATATATGTTGACCCTTAACCTCTAGGCTATTAACTTATTCACGAAATATGTTTTTCTTTATAGGCTACAAGTTTGCGCTTTTCAGAATATCCTTGCTTTTGAGGCCGAAATATTTCAAGTTAATTACAGTAATAGTTTCAGTATCTAGGCCACCATTCTCTCTTAGCCTATAGGCCACCTCTGCTCTTGGCAGTCTATTATGCATTTTTTTTAAACGCACCTTAAATGTTATCAAATCTAGGACAGTTTTCATTGCTATCCTTGAATAGATTCGGGAGCGATAAAAAAAACACTTTCACCTTGTCAAAAGAGGTAGATTCRGGTCAGAGGTGCGTAATATTCCGAGGACGGTGGAGGCAGAAGGAATAAAGACTCGCGTGACAAGCAGAGGGAAAACAAGACTTTCTCTGGCAATCGGGTATCCTCGAGGCACACATTAAAAGTAGACTCTTTCATCTTTCATGTCGCTTCTGGTTATCTTGGCCTGCCCTTTGCCCATGTAGGCTATGTTTAATCATATCAGATGTTCCTCCATTGAGTGTAGCCTCCGTGAGGAGAATCCACAGATTGTCCCAAATTGATTGAAAGAAGAAGGTAGGCCACAATGTGGGCATCTTCTTTCAGCTTTTTAAAGACTTGCTTTATTTCGATTGTTGGATGGGGGAGAGAGAGACAGAGAGAGAGAGAGAGAGAGAGAGAGACAGCGAGAGAGACAGAGAGAGAGACAGAGAGAGAGACAGAGAGAGAGAGATGGGGAGTATGGGGATGTTGAAATGTTTAATGTTTTTCTAATGATAATAAAACTACTAATGCTACTACTAATAAGAGTATTATTATTATTATTATTAGATTATTATTATTATTGATGATGATAATAGAATCCACTAGTATCCTAATATAATATTTGAAAGTTGTTTTAAAACCATGATAAATGTTTCAGTTAAAACAAACCACAAGTCATGTGAACAAGTACGGTACTTTTTCATTCTTATTTGAGGAAACTATGATTGCCTCAAAGGTATAATAGTATCAGGCTGTTTGAATATTTATGGAACCCAATATCTTGTGATGTAACTTGATATAAATAGACTGATCTTGTTTAATTTCAAGGTAAGGCCCACGCTGCMACAAACTATCCCGCCATACTCGATCAATAATTGACCTTTATTAGTCGAGTGAGATTGATTATATGAAGCGCCCAAACATAAACAATAAAGTGGTGCACCCAGTAAAACATCTAACGTCTAGGCTTTTTAAAACGTTTTTCTTTCACAAACGTTTAAGGAAGAAATATCKGCATAACTGAACATCGAACGTGTTTATTTTATCCATGTTTTCTCTAACCTGGGTGTTTTGCCATCAATCTGCTAATGTGGCCAAAATACAGTCTATTGCAGCATCAACTTCTGTCAGCATGGGGGTGCCAAGATAGTGGGACTGTGTTGCCCACGGCACAAATACTTCTCAGTTCAGATTAGATTTCTTGGGGCCAAATGATGTACACTAATTTGGATATTATATTGCACTCCTATCAATAACTGTTAGGCCTATTCAATGAATCTAAGAAAACTGTTTTATCACATTGTCACAAGGTGTAAAGTTGCATTATTTGAATTTAATAGGAAAAAATAAGGTGTAGGCTTGCTCCTTATCGAAAACCAAATGTGGTAATAGCTTATCACATGTAAAACTCTATCACTATAAGGAAGCCTCAACCATATATGCTTCACTCCCCCAAATAATGTATGTATTATGACTTAAAATCCCATTGAAGGAAACATACATGCCGGCTAATAGCCTACACTCTCAGCGATGGCTTCATGGCATGATTTATTGAAAAAGATGGACCTTGTGTATAAGCTAATATGACAGAAGTGCTATGACCTTGGGGGCAGTGTACTTCCGCGTCAGCTGCCTTTTTTCCATGCTACCTTGAGAGTGTGCTCTCCTCCTTTCTCACGCGATTCCTGCATTTCAGAGGAATTCGGCACGTAGTTGAGTAGCTTTCCCCAACCAAGCAGGGTCATTTCTAGTTTACTCACAAATATAAGCCGTACCACAAAGCCTACAGGTTCAGTTTGAATGGGATGTTGGGTAAGCTGTCCGAGTTAAGATGCTTGATGCTACCATTCCAAATCAAAAGCTCCTTTTGTGGCCTATAAATCGTCCATTAGATTAGTATTGACAATCTACAGGGTTTGTTTTCAACACATATAAACCTTAAATCGAACCCAATAATGCAGTCCCCCACAATCGTCAGTGCTGCAATTATCTACTTGCAAGTGATGTCAACCACATGAGAAGTGCTGTGTTAACATTTGACCAGTTCCTGGCACTACTGAAGGCATTAGTGGAATTATGGCGAGGCAAATATGCCTTGGAACTAACTCTTATATACATATACGCACATTGATCTAATGTCCCATAAGCCTATTTATTTCTAGTGGACTACATAATCCATCAGAAGTGCTCCTTTGTTCCAGTCCTGAGGGATAAAACATGCTTCCTGTGTACCTGCACTTATCTCATACAGCGTAATTAACCTTGCTTTGAGTTGACCAGTTGGACGTAATGCAGGCCTATACGGTAAGGAATTCAAAGATTAGGCTGATGTTGTTTCCTTCCATGCACTGAGAGTTCATGGAGGGACAGGTTATGATTAAAACGGAATGCAGGAGCCTAATAACTAACTAAATAAAGCCTTCAATTGTATGGGTCATCTATGTGAATAGTTAAGTTCTATTTGGTCAATGATCATTATCAGGAGCATCTTTTCCCCCCTTCATTCCTCTTTTTTGATGACAACTGACCCCCTGATGTAGCCACAGACCTTCATTAGGAAAATACCATGCATTTATGTGTCCTTTTAGTARAGGCGTTGATATATATTTGACTTCTCGGAACTTGGTATTTGGTCTTGCCATCTGCCCAACCACAGACTCCACACACACATGATCTGTGGGAGAGAGCAGCTCTTGGCACTAAGCTGTGATGTGCTTAAAATGTCAACCCCTTTCCTCTATTGAGCTGGCCTTAACAGGGGTTAATTTGCCGTTAAAGGGTTAAACAAACAGTCATTTGTAGTTTGCGCCTCGGTAAAAAAATCCCCCTTTGTAGATGCGAAACGTGTTTCATAAAAACTAGAAGCTCAAATTCTCACCTAATAACATGAAACAACTGTGTGGTAATATTATTTTGGGCTAGAAGGTTTTGTGTCCAGTTTAGGCATTAGAAATGTGCTTCATTAATGACTAAACCAAACAAATCCCAGAATGCCTTTTGGCCTGTCCTGGTGAATAGCGTCCTGGTTGCAGTGAGGTGAAAGATAATGGGGATTAGACTGGGGAAAGTATGTGCCASTTTCAATGGGGCTGATCTGGAGTGGTCTTTGGAGTATTTGGAGAGGGGATGAAATGCAGACTAGGGAACACTTTGATAAATTAGASGAGGGATCTTCGGTCCTTTTTACCCTGTGAGGTCGTCCAACTTATGAAACAACATTTTTCCATTTGTTATAAACTGCCATGGAGGTMAAATGTGTAAAGAGCTATGTGTCAAAAAAGAGATGGAGATGGCACAGAACAAAGCTATAAACCATGACGTAAAAATAATGTCCTGACCCAACACTTGCACTTGACCCACCCCCCTTTCTACCTCTGTCTCTGCTGATAGCAACTTCATTGTGGAAAAATGTACTTACTATGCCCATGATAAGAGCGAGACACAGAGAGGGATAAAGAGAGATGTAGAGAGACAGACATCTCCCTGAGCATACTGCTAAATAAGACAAGTTCGTCAAAAGCGCCAAGCTCCAGACATTTCTAAAAGCAAGGGCGTTCTGGATGACTGCCCCTCTAAAGGCAGATACATCCAAGATGTCCGGACCTCCGTGACCTCATATACACTGCTGCATTCTGGGCCTTAACCTCAGCAGAGTGCACTATAACAGTGACCTATTATTGTCTCTTCTGCTGCGGTAATGATACATGAGGCTTCCCCCGAAAGGCAGGCCCCTAACACAGCCCTCCTAATCCTCTGGAATCTGTAATGCAGATGGGGAGAAGACAAGAAAAACATAAATTGCTAATGATATGGGATTGGAATTGGTGGGATTATTAATGGGTTCAGTATATGGATGAGCAATATCAAGACTGAACCTGGGAATCAGAATAATCATCAGTGTATACGTCAAACGAGTTATGGATTGATAACCCTTGTCTAGTCTAATTGAAATAGGGGGTTGAAGTTAGTGTTTGCTGTAGTCCTGTCTAGCCTGTATATTTGTAGACTCGATAGWACGATATTCCTATCTCTATAGTCTGTATGCATTTGTGGGGGATTATTTTGACAAATATTTATGTAAGATTAATACTGAGCAATCTGTTTCCGGGGGGGGGGGGTAAATAATAATGTCAGTAAGCACATAGACTAAATAAATCTCAGACRGTGGGACTATAGCTGATGAAACTAAATTATAATGAAATATTGTACATACTCAGAAAAGAGCAAGAGTTAATCAATTGCCATTCTTTTGGTGTTGTTTCACAAGCAAGACAGTACAGTATTTGCATATAMTGTAAGTAAGGGATGCAAAGAAAATGTATTACAAAGATACAGGACTGTGTCCCCGTTTGCACTTTTCTCTTCCCACAGTGTTGCAAGGGAGAAGGAGAGTTTTTCATTATTATAAGTGGTGCCACCTCGAATAACGTTAATTCAAAGATGGCTGCCATTCTTGAAAATAAAGCAAGAAAGACAATGCCCCATTCAATTGGCTGCTCACTGAGTGGAATGAGATMATTTCAAGGATACCTTGAATCAAAACAAAAATATGTCTCCCTGAATTAATGTTTGGGCTGAAATCCTATAAAACACTATTTAGATACAACAAGAGATTTTCTTTGTCAAAAAAGTTGATTTTATGAAGTGATTCAGCTCAAATAATCTTGGGCCATGCGTGTCTGTTGAAGCCCTTTACACTTTTATAGAAACTTTACATTTGATCATTTACACAGCTGTATTGGTATTTTGGGCAAATTGCCCAAAAAAAGCTAATTTACAAGTCGACCAACAGTATGAGCAGGATAACTTCACTGACTGGGGACCAAATAAACATATCTTTAGCTTCTTATCAGAGCATGAAGCAGGTGTGTGTACTGACAGTTCTTCAAGCCAATTAGTGCTGGAAAATATCTCTGTGTCATAGTGATATTTTGCCTAAATTCTTTGAGCAATTCTCACTTTGCGAGTATAGGGAATTACCTGTGTAGGACCCCCCTTCAGTCTCAAACTATTGCTCCCCACCACTAAATTGCAATAGAAAAACCTCTAGTTTTTCTAGTGTGTGTGTGTGTGTGTGTGTGTGTGTGTGTGTGTGTGTGTGTGTGTGTGTGGTGTGTGTGTGTGTGTGTGTGTGTGTGGTGTGTGTGTGTTGTGTGTGGTGTGTCACGTTCCTGACCTGTTTTCCTTGTTTTTGTATGTGTTTAGTTGGTCAGGGAGTGAGTTGGGGTGGGCATTCTATGTTCTGTGTTTCTATGTTTAGGTTCATTGTCTATTAGCCTGATATGGTTCTCAATCAGGGACAGGTGTTTTACGTTTCCTCTGATTGAGAACCATATTAAGGTAGGTTGTTCACACTGTTTGTTGGTGGGTGATTGTTCCTGTGTCTGTGTCTGTCGCACCACACGGGACTGTTTCGTTTTCTTCGTTTGGTTAGTCTGTTCCTGTGTCTGTGTCTGTGTCTGTGTCTGTCGCACCACACGGGACTGTTCTTTTCGTTGTTTGGTTAGTCTGTTCCTGTTGCGTGCGTTCTTCGTGTTTATGTAAGTTCACATGTTATCTGTCTACGGTCTGTCTAGTCGTTTTGTTGTTTTGTAATTTTTCAAGTGTTTTTTCGTGTTCGTCTTTGCTTTAATAAATATTCATCATGTCTTCACAACACGGCTGCATTTTTGGTCTGATCCCTACTCCTCCTCTTCAGACGAAGAGGAGGAAAGAAACCGTTACAGAATCACCCACCAACACAAGGACCAAGCGGCGTGGGAGAAAGCAGCAGCAGCGATCGCAGGATTCTTGGACATGAGAGGAAATACTGGAAGGTAAAGGTCCATGGGCACACCTGGAAGAATATCACCGCCCTCGTGAAGAGCTGGAGGCAGCTAAAGCCGAGAGGCGGTGGTATGAGGAGGCAGCGGAAGCGAGGCGTGAAGCCTGTGAGTCAAGCCCAAAGATTTCTTGGGGGGTGGCTACAAGGGAGTGTGGCGAAGTCAGGTAGGAGACCTGCGCCAACTCCCCGATCTTACCATGGAAGAGCGAGAGTACGGGCAGACGCCGTGTTATGCGGTAGAGAGCGCACGGTGTCTCCTGTACGTGTGCATAGCCCGGTGCGGGTTATTCCACCTCCCCGCACTGGCAGGGCTAGATTGGAGTATTGAGCCAGGTGCCATGAAGCCGGCTCAACGCGTCTGGTCTCCAGTGCTTCTCCTCGGGCCGGTATACATGGCACCAGCCTTACGCATGGTGTCCCCGGTTCGCCTACACAGCCCAGTGCGGGTTATTCGCACTCCCCGCACTGGTCGGGCGGCAACAACCAGGTAAGGTTGGGCAGGCTCAGTGCTCAAGGGAGCAGTACGCCTGCATGGTCCGGTATATCCGGCGCCACCTCTCCCCGCCCAGCCCAGTACCACCAGGTGCCTCACCACGCACCAGGCTTCCAGTGTGTCTCCAGAGCCCTGTTCCTCCTCCAGCACTCGCCCTGTGGTGCGTGTCTCCAGCCCGGTAACACCAGTTCCGGCACCCACGCACCAGGCCTCCTGTGCGTCTCCAGAGTCCTGTGCGTCCTGTTGCTGCTCCCCGCACTAGCCTGAAGGTGCGTGTCCTTAGCCCGGTACCTCCAGTTCCGGCACCACGCACCAGGCCTACAGTGCGCCTCAGCCGGCCAGAGTCTGCTCTGCCAGCAGCGCGCTGAACTGCCCGTCTGCCCACGCCGTCTGAACTGTCGTCTGCCAAGCGCCGCCTGAACTGCCCCGTCTGCCTGAGCCTTCAAAGCCCGTCTACTACGCGCCTCTGTACTGAGGCCTTCAAAGCCGGCCCGTGTCTGTACTGAGCCTTCAAAGCCGCCGTCTGTACTGAGCTTCAAAGCCGCCGTCGTCCTGAGCCTTCAGAGCCGTCTTGCCAGACAGAGAGCCGCTAGAGCCGTCCGCCAGACAGAGCCGCTAGAGCCTTCCGCCAGACAGGAGCAGCAAGAGCCTTCCGCCAGACAGGAGCAGCCAGAGCCTTCCGCCAGACAGGAGCAGCCAGAGCCTTCCGCCAGCCAGCCATGAGCAGCCAGAGCCGCCAGCCAGCATGAGCAGCCAAGCCGCCAGCACAGCCATGGCAGCAGAGGCCGCCAGCGCACCAGGATCGCCCAGAGCCAGCCAGCCAGGATCCGCCAGAGCAGCCAGCCTAGTCCGCCAGAGCCAGCCAGCCAGGATCCGCCAGAGCCAGCCAGCGAGGATCGCCAGCCAGCCAGGATCCCGCGCCAGCCAGCAGGATCGCGCGCAGCGCAGCCAGGATCCGCCAGCCAGTCCGGAGCTGCCCCTCAGTCCGGAGCTGCCCTCAGTCCGGAGCTGCCCCCTCAGTCCGGTGTTGCCCCTCATTCGGTGCTGCCCCTTAGTCCGGTGCTGCCCCTTAATCCAGTGGGGTTAATTTGGAGGGTGGCCATTTGGAGGAGGCTACGGAAGCGGGGTTTGACTATGGTGGGGGTGGGGACCACGTCCGGAGCCGGAGCCGCCACCTGTGGACAGATGCCCACCCAGAACCTCCCTAGACTTTGGTGGTGCGCCCGGAGTTTCGCACCTTGGAGGGGGGGGGTTTCTGTTACGTTCCTGACCTATTTTCCTTGTTTTTGTTATGTGTTTAGTTGGTCAGGGCGTGAGTTGGGGTGGGCATTCTATGTTCTGTGTTTCTATGTTTTAGGTTCATTGTCTATTAGCCTGATATGGTTCTCAATCAGGGACAGGTGTTTTACGTTTCCTCTGATTGAGAACCATATTAAGGTAGGTTGTTCACACTGTTTTGTTGGTGGGTGATTGTTCCTGTGTCTGTGTCTGTCGCACCACAGGGACTGTTTCGTTTTTCGTGTTCGTTGGTTAGTCTGTTTCCTGTGTCTGTCGCACCACACGGGACTGTTTCGTTTTCGTTCGGTTGGTTAGTCTGTTCCTGTTTTGCGTTCTTCGTGTTTATGTAAGTTCACATGTTAGGTCTGTCTACGTCGTTTTGTTGTTTTGTAATTTTTAAGTGTTTTTCGTGTTCGTCTTTGCTTTAATAAATATTCATCATGTCTTCACAACACGCTGCATTTTGGTCTGATCCCTACTCCTCCTCTTTCAGGCGAAGAACTGTATATCATATTATAAACTGGGTGGTTCGAGCACTGAATGCTGATTGGCTGACAGCCGTGGTATATCAGACCATATGCCACGGGTATATTTTTATTGCTTTAATTACGTTGGTAACCAGTTTATAATAGCAATAAGGTACCTCAGAGGTTTGTGGTATATTGCGTATATCGAGTTGCGTCGTGCCCAAGAACAGCTCTTCGCYGTGATATATTGGCCATATACCAAACCTCCTCGTGCCTTATTGCTTATTTAGGCCATAGTCCAGGATTGCATCTGAGTGGTGGACCTCAAACTTTTTGTAACCTCTCCCTGACCCAGTATGTTTCAAGCAGACCACCATAGTCCCTGTGCTGAAGAACGCCACGGTAAGCTGTCTAAATGACTATCGCMCCCRTAGCACTCACATCTGTAGCCATGAAATGCTTTGAAAGGCTGGTCTTAGCTCGTATCAACACCATCATCCCAGATCCCCCGGAGCCACTCCAATTCGCATACTTCCCCAAAAGATCTGCAGATGATGTAATTTTCATTGCACTCCACACTGCCCTTACCCACCTGGACAAGAGGAACACCTATGTGAGAATGCTGTTCATTGATTACAGCTCAGCGTTCAACACCATAKTCACCCACGACTGYGTGGCCACGCACGACTCCAATACCATCATTACGTTTGCAGATGACACGATGGTGGTAGGCCTGATCATCGACGTCAATGAGACAGCCTATAGGGAAGAGGTCAGAGACCCGGCAGTGTGGTGGCAGTATAACAACCTCTCCCTCAACGTCAGCAACACAAAGGAGMCGATTCTGGACTACAGTAAACGGAGGGTCGAGCACGCCCCCATTCACATTGACAGGGCTGTAGTGGAGTGGGTCGGGAGCTTTAAGTTCCTCTGTGTCCTCATCACTAACGATCTATCATGGTCCACACACACCAACACAGTCGTGAAGAGGGCACAACAATGCCTCTTCCCCCTTAAGAGGCTAAAAAGATTTGGCATGGGCCAGCTTGACTGGCTGCATCACCACTTGGTATGGCAACTGCTTGGCATCCGACCGCAAGGTGCTACAGAGGGTAATGCGTATGGCCCAGTACATCACTGGGGCCGAGCTCCATGCCACCCAGGACCTCTATACCAGCCTGTGTCACCCAAGCAGTACCGATGCGCCATATCTGGAACCAACAGGACCCTGAACAGCTTCTACCCTGTCACGTTCCTGACCTGTTTTTCCTTTTTCTTGTATTTATTTAGTTGGTCAGGGCGTGAGTTGGGGTGCGCTGTCTATGTGTGATTTTCTATGTTGGGGTTTTGTGTTCGGCCTGGTATGATTCTCAATCAGAGGCAGCTGTCAATCGTTGTCCCTGATTGAGAATCATACTAAGGCAGCCGGGGTTTCACGTGTGTTTTGTGGGTGTTTGTATCTCGTGTCAGTGTTCGTGCCACACGGGACTGTTGTCGGTTTTGTCACGTTTGTTGTTTTTGTATTTGTAAGTGTTCAGTTTCGATTTATTAAATTATCATGAGCACTACCCACTCTGCGTGTTGGTCCGATCCATGCTCCTCCTCGTCTGAGGAGGAGAACGACTTCGACAGCCGTTACATACCCCTAAGCCATAAGACTGTTAAATAGTTATTTAAATAGTTAACCAAATAGCTACCAAGACTTTCAGCAGGCTTATTTTTATTGTATTTTCTTATTTAACCTTTATTTAACTAGGCAAGTCAATTAAGAACAAATTCTTATAGAGAAGGGCTCTCAATAATGGTTGTAAAGATGGAGAGAGGTCTGTCCGTAATAAAAAGATGCTCTTCTTTTATGACACCGCACTACAAAAAGCAAGTCCGGCACATCTTGCAACAAATGTTTCTGTCAACATATATCCAAACTTGCATTAACTACAGCCCATAGGTGTTGCCAATCTCAGAACTTAGAGAGCTTGTGAGCAAAACTTTTGAGGCATCAAAAGTGAGCCGCACTAAGAGCCCTGACCTCGTTTTCATATTTAAACGAAGCACTCACTCCAGTTAGATAGTCCGTCATCAGTGATAGGAGCGTTGAGAGATGACACCACAAAGTATACTACCATGAATGAAAAATAAGAATAAACAATATATAAAAATCGCTAGCGAAAAGACTACGCTAAAATCAACCGATGGCTCTCCAGGCTGGCCTTCGAGCAGAAGTTGACAAGAAACTATTATACCGAACAAACAATAAAAAAAGATTAAGAGTGGCAAAATAACACTTTTTCTTTGGCAACTCTGCTCGGAGCCAGCCATCCCGGAGTCCCTCTTTCACTGTTGATTGAGACTGTGTTTTGTACTATTTAATGAAGCTGCCAGTTGAGGACTTGTGAGACGTCTGTTTCTAAACTAAACACTAATAACCTCTCAAAAAAATAAAGGGAACACTTAAACAACACAATGGTAACTCCAATCAATCACACTTCTGAATCAAAATGTCACTTAGGAAGCAAGCTCGGACACTACGCTGACAGAACACAGCAAACCTTCTTGCCACAGCCTCACATGTATGTGCCACCCTGGATGAGCTGCACATACCTGAGCCACTTGGTGGTTGTAGACTCGTAGCTCTATGCTAACCACTCACGAGTGGAAAAGCACCCCAGCATTCAAATTGACCAAAACATCCAGCCGGAAGCGATAGGACTGAGAAGTGGTCTGTGACGTACCATGCAGAACCCCATTTATTGGGGGTGTCTTGCTAATTGCCTATAATTTCCACCTGTTGTCTATTCATTTGCACAACAGCAGGTGAAATTTATGGTCAACAGTGTGTGCTTCTAAGTGGACTTTGATTTTCACAGAAGGTGGATTGACTTGGAGTTACATTGTGTTTGTTTAAGTGTTTCCTTTATTTTTTTGAGCAGTGTACTTGTCCCTCTTGCTCAGTTGTGCACCGGGGCCTCCCACTCCTCTTTCTATTCTGGTAGAGCCAGTTTTGCTTTAACCAGAACATGCTAGAGACAGTTTTAATGTACAAAAATGTGCTTTTCTTTCAATATAAGGACATTCTATGTGACCCCAAACTTTGTGAACAGTAGTGTACATATAACTAGAATAAAGTGACAGATAATAAACAGCAGCAACGTATGTGATGAGTAAAAAAAGTTAGTGCAAAAAGGGTCAATGCATGTTTGGTATTTTATTGGGTATTTTATTAGGATCCCCATTAGTGTTGCAAAAGCAGCAGCTACTCTCTCTGTGTGTCAAACAAGAGATGAAACATGAACATAATAAGCAGGTGATGTTGCTTTATCTTGTTTTTTGAATCCAGTGTTTGTTGTTCATTTGAGCAGTATGAGATGGAAGGGAATTCCATGCATAAATGGTCTCTATATAATTACTGTACGCTTTCTTGAATTTCTTCTGGATTTTGGGGACTGGGAAAAGACCCTGGTGGCATGTCTGGTGGTGTAAGTGTGTGTGTGTCAGAGCAGTGTGTAGGTTGACCATGCAAACAATTTGGAATTGTCAACCCATTAATGTTTCTTATAAAAAAGAAGAAGTTATGCAGTCATCTTCTCCTCAAATCTTAGCCGAGAGACTGGCATGCAATTAACTGAAGAA
>NC_036840.1:31740182-31744799 GCF_002910315.2 Salvelinus sp. IW2-2015
TGAGCAGTGTATATTAGTGTTTAGTTTGAGAAACAGACGTCTCACAAGTCCTCAACTGGCAGCTTCATTAAATAGTACCCACAAAACACCAGTCTCAACGTCAACAGTGAAGAGGCRACTCCGGGATGCTGGCCTTCGAGGCAGAGTTGCAAAGAAAAAGTGTTATTTTGCCCATCTTAATCTTTTCTTTTTATTGGCCAGTCTGAGATATGGCTTTTTCTTTGCAACTCTGCCTCGAAGGCCAGCATCCTGGAGCCATCAGGTTGATTTTAGCGGTAGTCTTTTCGCTAGCGATGTTCTTTATAGTTATTTTGGTTTCATTACATTTACATTTAAGTCATTCATGGTAGATACCTTTGTTGTGCGTCATCTCTCAACGCTCCTATCACTGATGACGGACTATCTAACTGGAGTGAGTGCTCCTGTTTAATATTGAAAACCGAGATGTCAGGGCTCTTAGTGCGGCTCACTTTTGATGCCTCAAAAGTTTTGCTCACAAGCTCTCTAAGTTCTGAGATTGGCAAACCTACGTGGGCTGTAGTTAATGAAGTTTGGATATATGTTTGACAGAAACATTTGTTTGAATGGCAATAGCTCTTCCATTCCTGTTTCAGTGAGAAGGCCAAAGTAAGCTGAACAAAGCCTATGATAGTATGCTTGTGGGTGTTCATTCCAAGCTTGTTTGACAGTGTTAGCCAGCGAGCTGTCGTGTTTGCGAGTCACAGAACCACGGAATTCTATTTTCAAAGCCGTGGCATGTTTTGCGTAGTCATTTTGCATGTGTTGCTGTTGTAGACGGATGAACCTTGTCAAAATCAAATCAAATTTTWTTGGTCACATATACATGGTTAGCAGATGTTATTGTTAGTGTAGCAAAATGCTTGTGCTTCTAGTTCCAGCAGTGCAGCAATATCTAACAAGTAATGTCTAACAATTCCAAAACAAATACCTAACACACAAATCTAAGTAAAGGAATGGAATAAGAATATATAAATATAAATATATGGATGAGCAATGACAGACCGGCATAGAGTAAGATACAATAGATAATATAGAATACAGTATATACATATGAGATGACTAATGCAAGATATGTAAACATTATTAAAGTGGCATTATTAAAGTGACTAGTGTTCCATTTATTCAAGTGGCAGCAGCCTCTCTGTGCTAGTGATGGCTGTTTAACAGTCTGATGACCTTGAGATAGAAGCTGTTTTTCAGTCTCACTGTCCCAGCGTTGATGCACCTGTACTGACCTCGACTTCTGGATGGTAGCGGGGTGAACAGGCAGTGGCTCGGGTGGTTGTTGTCCTTGATGATCTTTTTGACCTTCCTGTGACATCGGGTGCTGTAGGAGTCCTGGAGGGCAGGTAGTTTGCCCCTGGTGATGCGTTGTGCAGACCACACCACCCTCTGGAGAGCCCTGTGGTTGTGGGTGGTGCAATTGCCGTACCAGGCGGTGATACAGCCCGACAGGATGCTCTCAATTGTACATCTGTAAAAGTTTGTGAGGGTTTTAGGTGACAAGCCAAATTTCTTCAGCCTCCTGAAGTTGAAGAGGCGCTGTTGCGCCTTCTTCACCACACTGTCTGTGTGGGTGGACCATTTCAGTTTGTCCGTGATGTGTACGCCGAGGAACTTAAAGCTTTCCACCTTCTCCACTGCTGTCCCGTCGATGTAGATGGGAGGGGAGGGGCTCCCTCTGCTGTTTCCTGAAGTCCACAACCATCTCTTATGTTTTGTTGACGTTGAGTGAGAGGTTATTTTCCTGATACCACACTCCAAGAGCCCTCACCTCCTCCATGTAGGTTGTCTCGTTGTTGTTGGTAATCAAGCCTAATACTGTTGTGTCGTTTGCAAACTTCAGTTGGAGGCGTGCATGGCCACGCAGTCATGGGTGAACAGGGAGTACAGGAAGGGGCTGAGCACGCACCATTGTGGGGCCCCAGTGTTGAGGATCAGCAAAGTGGAGATATTTCCTACCTTCACCACCTGGGGGCGGCCCGTCAGGAAGTCCAGGACCGAATTGCACAGGGTGGGGTTGAGACCCAGGGCCTCAAGCTTAATGATGAGCTTGGAGGGTACTATGGTGTTGAAATCTGAGCTATAGTCAATGAATAGCATTCATACATAGGTATTCCTCTTGTCCAGATGGGATAGGGCAGTGTTCAGTGTGATGGCGATTGCATCATCTGTGGACCTATTTGAGCGGCAAGCAAATTGAAGTGGGTCTAGGGTGACAGGTAAGGTGGAGGTGATATGATCCTTGACTAGTCTCTCAAAGCACTTCATGATGACAGAAGTGAGTGCTACGGGGCGAAAGTAATTTAGTTCAGTTACCTTTGCATTCTTGGGTACAGGAACAGTGGTGGCCGTCTTAAAGCATGTGGGGACAGCAGACTGGGATAGGGAGAGATTGAATATGTCCATAAACACACCAGCCAGCTGGTCTGTGCATGCTCTGAGGACACGGCTAGGGATGCCGTCTGGGCCAGCAGCCTTGCAAGGGTTAACACGTTTAAATGTCTTACTCATGTCAGCCACGGAGAAAGAGAGCCCACAGTCCTTGGTAGCGGGCCGCGTCGGTGGCACTGTATTATCCTCAAAGCAGGCAAAGAAGGTGTTTAGTTTGTCTGGAAGCAAGACGTTGGTGTCCGTGACGTGGCTGGTTTTACTTTTGTAGTCCGTGATTGTCTGTAGACCCTGCCACATACGTCTCGTGTCTGAGCCGTTGAATTGCGACTCCACTTTGTCTCTATACTGACATTTTGCTTGTTTGATTGCCTTGCGGAGGGAATAACTACACTGTTTGTATTCGGCCATATTCCAAGTCACCTTCCATGGTTAAATGCGGTGGTTCGCACTTTCAGTTTTGCGCGAATGCCGCCATCTATCCACGGTTTCTGGTTAGGGTAGGTTTTAATAGTCACAGTGGGTACAACATCTCCTATACACTTCCTTATAAACTCACTCACCGAATCAATGTATATGTATACGTCAAAATTATTCTCTGAGGCTACCCGGAACAGGATATATGGTTTGCATAAAGTCCAGTGAAGTTCCTTGAGGGCTGGCGTGGTATCTGCTTGAGGGGGGATATACACGGCTGAGACAATAATCAAAGAGAATTCTCTTTTAAGATAATATGGTCAGAATTTGATTGTGAAGAATTCTAGGTCAGGTGAACAAAAGGACTTGAGTTCCTTGAGCGATTCTTCAACACAAGGGGTCACTTACCCCTGAAACCTGAAATCACATGGCATTCCAGCAAAGGTGGGACTTCCATCGCCCAAAGCGAGGGATTTCCACTGTAGCTTCTAATGCAAAGCTGGCCATTCTTGTACAAGAATGTTCACTTCAAACACAAAAAGGTCCCCTTCAATTTGGGAACGGGGGTTTACTAACGACGTCTCACGTTCAACCCAATAATTTGTTATAGTCATAGACTGTTCTCTCTGCTACCACAAGGCAAGCGGTATCGGAGCGCCAAGTCTAGGTCCAAAAGGCTTCTTAGCAGCTTCTACCCCCAAGCCGTAAGACTCTTGAACAGCTAATCAAATATCTACCCAGTCTATTTGCATTGCCCCCCCCCCCCCCCCCCTCTGTTACGCTGCTGCTACTCTGTTTATTATCTGTGCATAGTCACGTTAACTCTACCTACATGTACATATTACCTAATTTACCTCGACTAACTGGTGCCCCCGCACATTGACTCTGTACCGATACCCCCTTTATATAGCCTCGTTATTGTTATTTTACTGCTGCTCTTTAATTATTTGTTACTTTTATTTTACATTTTTTCTCATCTATTTTTTACTGAGCACTTATTTTTCTTAAAACTGCATTGTTGGTTAAGGGCTTGTAAGTAAGCATTTCACTGTAAGGTCTACACCTGTTGTATTCGGTACATGTGACAAATACAAATWAATTTTATTTGATTTAATTGGCTGGCCCTTATGTTCTAGTTCTGGAAATTAATAATTCACCCTACACACTCTGACCCTTTGTCAGGTATACAACACCAGAGTCAATTTCTCCCAGTTATCTGKGTTAAAAGGAAACACACACACTCTCAATGTCAATCCTGCCTACTGCTCTTTGGGGTTTAACGTAATTTGCTACACCATTCCTGTAGACTGAATTCAACAGTAAGGCCTAATTTTGTCTTCGATTCCTCGCATGAGGCTCCAATATGTCTTGACTTGACTTCAACATTAATTTGAAGACTGTTATTTATCTAATTACGTAAAATGTTGAATTGTTACCCGATTAATCATGTAACAATTAATGCATTAGGATCTGGGGCACCACGAGGGAGGTTCTTTAAAGAGTTACCATCTCCTGAATTAAACTCTAAAAGGTCTTTACCTATCACATCGATAAACAGTCAACTTATTAATCATAACCTCGTATCATATCATAGTTCTGAACAGTCATAACCTCCTTGCATCTGCAGAAACCTGAGCCTTACKTATGATTTAGTACTACACAAATTGGTTTAATTATTTATTTACAAGCTAATTAAAGGGTAACACAGGATAAAAATACACACTTAATACGTTAAAAACAGGTCCCTAGCGGAATGTCACAACATGGCTGCTTGTTACAAAAGAGATG
>NC_036840.1:31748926-31751981 GCF_002910315.2 Salvelinus sp. IW2-2015
AGAGAAGGACAGAGACACCTAACATTGGTACATTTAGAAACTACTCTCACTTACTGTAATCATACTTTGCACACAAACCGCTGCTCTCTTTGAGTAAGAAATCATGAATGTATATACGTGAAATACTGGGTTTGCATGCTTGTAAGGCTCAGATTGTCCAAAAAGGGTTCCAACAAGTCTTCTACTGTTGTTCTCCTCTGTAGTTGTCCGGTATCCGGTGACTTGCTGTGTAGTCCTGAACAAAATTACAGAGTTTATTTTCCTTCCATTAGCTCTCGAAGATGCTTCTTTGAAGATAGCCTAGCCAGCCGTGTCGATGGTTCCCAGTGGGGTGATGAGAGTAGCGTAATACATGAGTTTGAGCAGAGTAGTAGAATAGTCTGTCAGGACCCGGTGCGAGAAACAGTCACTAATAATCGTCAGAACCCAGAAGATGAGGCAGACACAGCAGTACTAGAGATGGTGGTTTAATTAAAGAACAAAATCTTCAGGCAAAGAAACTAAATCCACAATGTCCAAAAATAAAGCCAAGAGGCACAAAATGGAAATCCTCCAAAATACAAAAGAAACTCCACAAAGTGGTAAAAAACAGCAGGGAAAAACAAACCTCAAAAGACTACTCAAATAATACACAAGAACTAAACCAGAGAACCTCTGGAAAATCCAACAAGAGAAATATCTGTATAAAACAAGGCTTGGGCTGGGGCTGGGTGCTAACTTACAAACACTGAGCAAGGAACTGAGGAACACACAGGGTTTAAATACTAACAAGGGAATGACCTACAGGTGCAAACAATAATTAGAGCAAGAAAAACAAAAGGTACAAAAAAGGTGCAATGGGGACATCTAGTGACCAAAACCCGAACAGTCTTGGCCAAAACCTGACATAGTCACACTTAAATTCGCTTTTGAAGATACTTTACTTAGGACAGTTTTTAAAGTTACGACCACTTTAAACGTGCAGCAGCAGCTTGACGTCTTTCTGGTTTGCTATGTTAATTTTTTAATTCATCATTTATTCAGTTTGTTCAAAAGGGGCGGTTCCGTCAGGCTGACTCGCTCACTGACCTCACTCGGGGGTGTGACTTGTCACTTGTACAAAGTTATGTACAACTATTATCTCTTATAGTTTCTCAAATCACATCCCCCTCTCAACTAAAATACTTTTATCCTTTTTCATATTACATGCACAACGCAAAATATGGAAACTTCATACATGTAGTGGGTATACTTTCCAAGTTACAGTATTTCCTTCATAACATTTTTAATGACATCACAAAATAACAAACAAAATTACATTAGTGTTCTATAGATTGCCTCTGACCATTCCCCACGTTCTATGTTAGAAATATTGTTCCAGTAATTGCTTTTGAATGTATTGGAGTTAACGGCGGGAAAACGTATCTTGAAACAAAGGACATTCCTTTGGTGAATATTGGAGAGGGAGACCTGTATCTTCCCTCTTGATTTATGACAGGACGTGAGTTGTTAATCCCATCTAGTTCTTTCCTCCCCCCTCTGCGGGTGAGAAGGGGTCTGAGTGAAGTTATTAATTGCAAACCTGATCTAACCTATTTGGATTCTCGTGGACAGTCATGACAATTGCTGTGTGAATGACACACAACTTTATTTACTAATCAGACCCAGTGACCAAGCTAGCATAGCTTCCCTTCAAATGTGCCTTGCTAACATTAAATGTTGGATGTCTGACTATTTTCTCCAACTCAATGATAAGAAATCAGAGGTTGTTTTATTTGGCCCCCACTGTAACGATCGTCGTTGTAAGGATGGTCGGACCAAGGCGCAGCGTGCGTAGAGTTCCACATGTTTTATTAGATGAAACTCACAAAAAAACAATAAAGCGCAAAACGAAACGTGAAGCAAATACAGTGCTCACAGGCACTACACAAAAACAAGATCCCACAAACAACAGGTGGGAAAAGGCTGCCTAAATACGATCCCCAATCAGAGACAACGATAGACAGCTGCCTCTGATTGGGAACCATACCAGGCCAATGTAGAAATGAAAAACTAGAATGCCCACCCTAATCACACCCTGACCTAACCAAATAGAGAAATAAAAGGATCTCTAAGGTCAGGGCGTGACACCCACCTTGCTAGAACCCAGATTGTAGGTAACCTTGGTAATTTGTCCACAAATGTAAAGCCTACGGCCAGAAACCTTGGTGTCTTCTTTGACCTTGACCCAAACCTTGAGCTGCATGTAAAGAAGATTGTCAAAACCTACCTTTATTAGCTAAGAAATATAGCTAAAATCAATCATTTTATTTCAGTCACTGAGCTGGAGAAAGTTATACATGCTTTTATTTCCTCACGCCTAGATAACTGTAACTCTTTGTATACCTGTCTCAGTCAGAAATCACTCCATCAACTACAGTTATTTCGAAATGCTGCAGCTCAGCTTTTAACAGGCGCCATAAAATGTAACCATATTACACCTATTTTAGCTTCTCTACACTGGCTACCAGTCACTTTTAGAATATATTTTTAAATGGTATTAATCGTGTTTAAGGCTAGGCTTGGTTTAGCCCCATTCCATATCTCTGATATTTCATCTCCCTACGAGCCAGGAGGCAGCCTGAGGTCCTCTGGCAGGGCATTGTTGACTATTCATCTCCCTACGAGCCAGGACGCAGCCTGGGATCCTCTGGCAGGGCACTGTTGACTATTCATCTCCCTACGAGCCAGGACGCAGCCTGAGATCCTCTGGCAAGGCACTGTTGACCATTCCAAAGTCTAGGTTGAAAATKAAAGGAGACCAGGCATTTGCCATTAGGGCAGCTAGACTTTAGAATGATCTGCCAGAGGAGATCATGGTCTGCCAGAGGAGATCAGGCTTGAAGATTCAGTGGCTCTTTTTAAATCCCTGCTGAAGACACACTTTTATAAAGATGCTTTTAATGTAGGATTTGAATGTATCCTCCTTACTCCTGTCTTTGATTATTCTCTGAGGCTACCCGGAACAGGATATATGGTTTGCATAAAGTCCAGTGAAGTTCCTTGAGGGCTGGCGTGGTATCTGCTTGAGGGGGGA
>NC_036840.1:31752006-31801959 GCF_002910315.2 Salvelinus sp. IW2-2015
ATTACACGGCTGAGACAATAATCAAAGAGAATTCTCTTTAAGATAATATGGTCAGAATTTGATTGTGAAGAATTCTAGGTCAGGTGAACAAAAGGACTTGAGTTCCTTGAGCGATTCTTCAACACAAGGGGTCACTTACCCCTGAAACCTGAAATCACATGGCATTCCAGCAAAGGTGGGACTTCCATCGCCCAAAGCGAGGGATTTCCACTGTAGCTTCTAATGCAAAGCTGGCCATTCTTGTACAAGAATGTTCACTTCAAACACAAAAAGGTCCCCTTCAATTTGGGAACGGGGGTTTACTAACGACGTCTCACGTTCAACCCAATAATTTGTTATAGTCATAGACTGTTCTCTCTGCTACCACAAGGCAAGCGGTATCGGAGCGCCAAGTCTAGGTCCAAAAGGCTTCTTAGCAGCTTCTACCCCCAAGCCGTAAGACTCCTGAACAGCTAATCAAATATCTACCCAGTCTATTTGCATTGCCCCGCCCCCCCCCCCCCCCCCCCTCTGTTACGCTGCTGCTACTCTGTTTATTACTGTGCATAGTCACGTTAACTCTACCTACATGTACATATTACCTAATTTACCTCGACTAACTGGTGCCCCCGCACATTGACTCTGTACCGATACCCCTTTATATAGCCTAAAAGATGCTTTTAATGTAGGATTTGAATGTATCCCCTTACTCCTGTCTTTGTTAATTGTCAGTACTTTTATTTTATTATATGTTTTTTATTTTATTTTATTTTATTGGCTGTTGAAACATTGTTATTAAATTATTGCATCTGAGCTCCTAGAGTGTGCGGCTCTCCTTTCTTTTTTAAGTGAAGCACTTTGTTAGTTGTATTGAAAAGCACTATACAAATAAAGTTATTATTATAAGTGAGGTTAGATTTAACCACAATTATTAGAGTACAAACCTAATGCATATAAATTGTACAATGTGTTATTACAAAACTGCAAATGAACATCACTGTTCTAAGTAGAAAAGTGTGCTTACACGCCTGCCTACTAGGTTTTAGACCCACTTAAAGTAACTGTCCAGTGTTTCCAGATTTCGTTTAATGACCTATAATTAATTACAATAATGAGTGCAATAGTTTTTCCTAACAAAAATAGGTTTTAATTAAGTTGAAATGCAGCTTTTCTGTTTTGGAATGGGAAACAACTGCGTACCCTAACAACAGAATGGTGTATACCGGTCATTAAAAATATTTATGAGAGTAGAACGCTGATTGGCCAGCTCACCAATGAGCTAACATGACATCATGTTCTATGAGGAAATAGCAAGTATTTCTTAAAAGGTCTGAAGTGGGGGTTTTTAAGTGTTTTTTCACCAATGTATGCTTTAACCACAAATACCAGTGTAGGACGAGTCAACAACATTATTTCGGGATGAGTTAACAGAATATTCACTTTTAAAAGTGAGATTTTCACTGGACATTACTTTAATGTAAAGTGCCAATGTATTTTTCACCTGTGTTTTTCTATCAGTAGTATATACAGTGAAGACACTGTATAAGGTTATAGTTGAGGTATTTTCACGCTGTATGATGATAGATTCCGCTGAAAGGCTATGCCGCCCAGTCACACATTCTCACACAGTCTCTAGGATGACCAACACAAGACGTCATGCAAAGAGCTGCAGACCCTGAAATATTATATATGCCATAAGAGCCCCTCTTAGAAATGAGTCATATGTTCTCAAGCCAGCACGGGTGAATTGCACAATTAGTCACATCATATGTTTATCTTGAGACAATTATGAAAAATTGGTGATGCGTGACGCCTGTAGGGTTATCACAGATCATATCACACTTAAAAACAAACAAAAAAAGTGTCAACTAACCTAATAGATGTTAATCCTACAAAGCACAGGAATAAAAGAGATTCCGTTTCAGAATTAGGTGGACAGAACTTGGTGGCCATCAACAATTCTAAATTCAACACAAAAAAATGACTGAGACTTAGTAAGAAAGTACCGATAAAACAAAAATACATATGAAGGTCAATCTAAAATAACAAATTGGGAAAATCTTGAATCTATGCATTGTATGGTGTCCAAAATGAAATTATAAACTGGGTGTTCAACCCTGAATGCTGATTGGCTGAAAGCCGTGGTATATCAGACCATATACCAGGGGTATGACAAAACAGTATTTTTACTGTTCTAATTACGTTGGTAACCAGTTTATAATAGCAATAAGGCACCTCGGGGTTTTGTGGTATATGGCCAATATACCAGGGCCAAGGGATGTATCTAGCCTTGCGTTTGAAAAGAACAGTCCTTAGCCGTGGTATATTGGCCCAGCCCAGCCTCACATTCAATTCGCGCATATATGTACAAAATGTATTTCAGCAGATTTCGTGCGTTTTTGTGCATTTTTGGGGTGGTTCAATTCGTTTGAAAATACACGAATTTCTGTGCTACTTAATTCGTGCGAAAATACACGAATTTCCTGTGCTACTTAATTCGTGCGAAAAGACACGAATTTAACCAGTAGGCGATACACAAGCCGTTGCAACAACCATAGACGCGATCGCCATATTTATTTATTTTACGTTATGAATATATAGATATTTTGTCTTTTTTTAACCATTTAACCATAAGAGGTTATATATAATATTGTCTTTATTTAATCCTATTAAAACATTGTGGTTTTATGCCTATATGTACTGTTTTCGATTTTTCTGAACAGACTTTTCAGGATATAATGAATGTAAGCAATGCATGATGGTTTAATGGTGTTTTATTCGGTTGTAGTTCCATGTATTTCTTAAAAATAAACGTGTAAACCATTTTTATTGAACAGAATGTAACTGAAAATACAATGGCAGCCTTGCCATTGTCCATCAATAACAAAACAAAAAAAAATCGTATAACATTTGGGGAAACGTATGCAGTCATTGTAGTCTTACATTTTGTTGGCCAACCAAAATTACCAAAACGTTAACCCGTAATAGGCTAGGGTGGCTGAGTGTAAATACATGGCTCTGAGTGTAAGCACCTTTTCACTAGAAACGTTCTTGTGTTCAAATTACCGTCAGTGCGAAATAGCTAGAAAGCTTTCGTATTTCCACTTGGCTGCACCTACCGTTACGATAACGATAAATCAAGTGCAATACCTGCGTCGACCTGTGTCGAGCAGCAAAACACCGGAAAGCTTCTAGCCTACGCGGAAAGTTACAAGAAGAACAAGAATAGTTACCTCATCCGGTCATGTGACACTCTGGATGCCCCTAAAAGCAATTTCAACCGTTTTGAAAATGACGCCTGGTAACCCCAAAAAAATACCAGGTGCATGAAAAGTTTGGACTTAGAATATTTTTTGAAAACTTCCATAAACACTCAGGCCATTGACTCGAGAAGAAAAAACATAAAATATTTTCCAGAAGAAAAACTGAATATTTTTTGAAACCTCCATAAATCACTCACGCCAGCACCCATTGATTTGGGGCGGTAGTATAGCGCTCCCAGAGCGGGTATGGAAGTCTGGATCCCCCTAAAAGCATTTAAGGCTCTGTGTGTCTTAAGCACCATACTTTTTCACTCCATCCTTGCTGTGTGTGTGTGTGTGTGTGTGTGTGTGTTGTGTGTGTGTGTGTGTGTGTGTGTGTGTGTGTGTGTGTGTGTGTGTGGTGTGTGTGTGTGTGTGTGTGTGTGTGTGTGTGTGTGTGTGTGTGTGTGTGTGTGTGTGTGTGTGTGTGTGTGTGTGTGTGCTTTTCTTTGACATCTGTTTTAGCGAAATTACTGATTTACAGTTCATGAGGGTTGACCGATTCACACATTTAAAGTTTTGGAAAGATCTGACTTTTTTAAACCTTCGAAACAGCACCTATGACCCATTTTAAGGCACTTCCGTTTGGCACAGGAAGCTATAAGTAAATACATATCCTGATCGGGGTATGCTTTTACAGAATCCTGAAGTTTTAAGTCTATACGTTAAGAACTGACTGATTTACACAGGGTTGAATGCACTATATATCACAAACTGCTGGTTGGGTATGGCAAACACTTTTAGGGTGATTTTATCACTTCCGGTTGCTCCAGGAAGCTTAGAATCAACACAGGTAGACCTCATAGTGGCTTGATGGATTGTCATTGAAGACAGGTTCATAAGACATTCATAACCACATAGGCTTCAGGTTGAATTTAGGGGTGCAGGCAATGTGTTCCTATGGGGTGAGATGTCATTGTAAACTGTTTATGTAACACTTCTTTTAACTGTTAAGGTGATGCCAACGGTCAATGTTAGGCTTGCACAGAGACCTTAGAACGTTCCTGAGGTCAAATTGTGCTTCTAAACCTTAACAGTTCTCTCTTGTCTCCCAAAGCAAAAAGACTTGAATGTAGGTCAAGGGTCATCTTCTTGTCACTGTCCTGCGCTCAGACCGAGCAAGCTACGGTCAAGCGGGCATCTCCGTTGAACTCGGCACGGCTATGGTGATGTCATTTTTAGTGGTGATTTCAGAATGCTATTTTGGTGGTTTTTCACTGTTGAAACATATTGCAAATGCACAAAAGTCAACTAGCAAGTCATTGTCCATCAGCCAATTAGATATTTTCAGACACCAAACTGATACCATCTGACTCCAAACTCACTTTTTCCAACTCGTTTAGAAGCCAACTATCACATATTTCAGAGCAGGCCCAAATTCCAGCAGGCCTTCCATTTAAACCATAATAAACAAATAATACGTAGTTTATGTTCTAGCTGCGGGTCCAGTTTTCACATTATGTTTAGCCCTATGTGAGGCGACCTCGAATCCCAAGTTTCGGCTCGATAGGTCATTCGGTGCCGAGCAAAACCTTAATTGGTGCTGAAATCCACTTTTTCCATGCCTTGCTACGGGGTCTTGAATGAGCTATCGGACAGAAATGTCGGGGTCCGTCTCTATGGGCCGAGCCGCGTTTCAATGCACCTAGTCTTGCAACTCTGGGACTTTTCTAAATGTCACCATTTTGTAATGCTCAAAATGAATTGAAGTCAATGCAAATGCACCGAGGCTTTTTATCGGTCCGAGAACCTTCTAGAGCCACATAACTCACGTGCTTAATCGACCTGAGCTCTTAGAACAGGTTTGTAAAGTTTCAGAACTCTAGGTCTGACGCGTTCTTTAAAAGTTCAAACAAAAGTAACTATTCGCAGGCACTGTCTGCCTCTAAGCCCTCAGTGTGTCACTCCATCCTTTTCTGTGTGTTGGTGTGTAAATTTTTCCTTGAAATCTGATGGGATGAATGACTGATTTACAGTTCATGAGGGTTGCCTATTCACATATATTAAGTTTGGAAAGATTTGACTTTTTTAACCCTTCGAAACAGCCCTTTTGACACCAATTATGGCACTTCCGGTTGGCACAGGAAGCTGAAAGTAAACACATATCCTCATTGGAGTGGGCTTTTACAGAATCCTGAGTTTTAAGTCTATACGTTAAGAACTCACTGATTTACATAGGGTTGAATGCACTATTTCTCTCAAACTGCAGGTTGGGGTATGGCAAACACTTTTAGGGTGATTTAAAATCGAATCTTTAGAATCGACACAGGTTAGACCTCATAGTGGCCTGATGGATTGTTCATCGGAAGACAGGTTCATAAGGCATTATATAACCCACATAGGCTTCAGGTTGAAATTTAGGGGAGCAGGAAATGTATTCCTATGGAGACATGTCATTGTAAACTGTTTGATGTAAACACCTTCTTTTAACTATTAAGGTTAATGCCACCACGGTCAATGTTAGGCTTGCACAGAGCGGAGGACCTTAGGAACGTTCCTAGGTCAAATTGTGCTTCTAACCTTAACGGTTCTCTCGCTGTTCTCCCAAAAGCAAAAAAATATGAAATTGAGTCAAAAGGGTCATTTGGGTCCTTCTTCTTGTCCCTGTCGCTGCACTCAGACCGAGCTAGCTACGGTAAGCGGGGCATCTCGTTGAACTCGGCACGGCCTGGAGATAATGGCAATGCCATTTCAGGCTTTGTGTGTTCTTTAAGCACCGTACTTTTTCACTCCATCCTTTTATCCCCTTTTCTTCGTGGTATCAATCGCTAGTAATTACTATCTTGTCTCATCGCTACAACTCCCGTATGGGCTCAGGAGAGACGAAGGTCGAAAGCCACGCGTCGCTCCGAAGCACAACCCAACCAAGCCGCACTGCTTCTTAACACAGCGCCGCCTCCAACCCGGAAGCCAGCCGCCACCAATGTGTCGAGGAAACACGGTGCACATGGCCCCACCAGGCATTTGCCATTAGGGCAGCTAGACTTTAGAATGATCTGCCAGAGGAGATCATGGTCTGCCAGAGGAGATCAGGCTTGAAGATTCAGTGGTTCTTTTTAAATCCCTGCTGAAGACACACTTTTATAAAGATGCCTTTAATGTAGGATTTGAATGTATCCTCCTTACTCCTGTCTTTGTTAATTTGTCAGTACTTTTATTTTAKTATATGTTTTTATTTTTTATTTTATTTTATTGGCTGTTGAAACATTGTTATTAAATTATTGCATCTGAGCTCCTAGAGTGTGCAGCTCTCCTTTTCTTTTTTAAGTGAAGCACTTTGTTAGCTGTATTGAAAAGCACTATACAAATAAAGTTATTATTATARAGTGAGGTTAGATTTAACCACAATTATTAGAGTACAAACCTAATGCATATAAATTGTACAATGTGTTATTACACAAACTGCAAATGAACATCACTGTTCTAAGTAGAAAAGTGTGCTTACACGCCTGCCTACTAGGTTTTAGACCCACTTAAAGTAACTGTCCAGTGTTTCCAGATTTCGTTTAATGACCTATAATTAATTACAATAATGAGTGCAATAGTTTTCCTWACAAAAATAGGTTTTAATTAAGTTGAAATGCAGCTTTTCTGTTTTGGAATGGGAAACAACTGCGTACCCTAACAACAGAATGGTGTATACCGGTCATTAAAAATATTTATGAGAGTAGAMCGCTGATTGGCCAGCTCAKCCAATGAGCTAACATGACATCATGTTCTATGAGGAAATAGCAAGTATTTCTTAAAAGGTCTGAAGTGGGGGTTTTTAAGTGTTTTTTCACCAATGTATGCTTTAACCACAAATACCAGTGTAGGACGAGTCAACAACATTATTTCGGGATGAGTTAACAGAATATTCACTTTTAAAAGTGAGATTTTCACTGGACAGTTACTTTAAATGTAAAGTGCCAATGTATTTTTCACCTGTGTTTTTCTATCAGTAGTATATACAGTGAAGACACTGTATAAGGTTATAGTTGAGGTATTTTCACGCTGTATGATGATAGATTCCGCTGAAAGGCTATGCCGCCCTAGTCACACATTCTCACACAGTCTCTAGGATGACCAACACAAGACGTCATGCAAAGAGCTGCAGACCCTGAAATATTATATATGCCATAAGAGCCCCTCTTAGAAATGAGTCATATGTTCTCAAGTCCAGCACGGGTGAATTGCACAATTAGTCACATCATATGTTTATCTTGAGACAATTATGAAAAATTGGTGATGCGTGACGCCTGTAGGGTTATCACAGATCATATCACACTTAAAAACAAAACAAAAAAAGTGTCAACTAACCTAATAGATGTTAATCCTACAAAGCACAGGAAATAAAAGAGATTCCGTTTTCAGAATTAGGTGGACAGAACTTGGTGGCCCATCAACAATTCTCAATTCAACCAAAAAAATGACTGAGACTTAGTAAGAAAGTACCCGATAAAACAAAAATACATATGAAGTCAATCTAAAATAACAAATTGGGAAAATCTTGAATCTATGCATTGTATGGTGTCCAAAAKGAAATTATAAACTGGGTGGTTCAAGCCCTGAATGCTGATTGGCTGAAAGCCGTGGTATATCAGACCATATACCAGGGGTATGACAAAACAYGTATTTTTACTGTTCTAATTACGTTGGTAACCAGTTTATAATAGCAATAAGGCACCTCGGGGTTTTGTGGTATATGGCCAATATACCAGGGCCAAGGGATGTATCTAGCCTTGCGTTTGAAAAGAACAGTCCTTAGCCGTGGTATATCGGCCATATACTACACCCCCTCCTGCCTTATTGCTTAATTGTTATTATTTTTAAACACATATCTGGCCATAGATAACACCCCATTCTCTACGAGGCAAATGTGATGTTAACCTACATTTTTTCCATAATAAAAAGATGATTAAAACAAAATATTGATTAGTAATGTACTTCATTAAAGGTTATAACATTCAATAAACATTTCGAACATTAATGGTGGGTTAGTTTTACTAAATTGTGTTTGCAATATTGTTTGATGTTTTACTGGCCAAATTTAGAGCATAATGTGGAATTGTAAATAAAATTWAAAGTTATAAGCAATAGCAGAGTTTATGCAATATTTATGATGATAATAATAATACTATACACAACTTTAGTAAACTGAATTTCATTGCTTTCCTAAAGACTTCAATTAAAAATGAACACATACTTTTTATTTAACTATGCAAGTCAGTTAAGAASAAATTCTTATTTACAATGACGGCCTAGAAACAGTGCCTTGTTCAGGGGCAGAACGACAGATTTGTACCTTGTCAGCTCGGGGATTCGATCTAGCAACCTTTCGGTTACTGGCCCCAACGGTCTAACCACTAGGTTACCTGCCGCTCCGATATTAATACAACATACAATAAAACATACTATACAATACACAACTTTTTCGAATTTTAGGCCCAATAAGAAATTATACTTCACATGCAGATTTGCATTATTCTTGTTCGTTTATTATATTAAAATAGGACTACGCAGGAAACCACTTGAATGTAGGCTACTCTGTCATACAATGCATTTATTATTAGTTTTTCTAAACAACTTGAAAGTTGATAGCCCTACAATAACTGCACAACTTGAAWGTTGATAGCCCTACAATAACTGCGATATCATTATTTGACTGAGAGAACTTGGGACACATATTGGACACTAAAGTAGGCCTAACTGTTAAACGTAGGCCAAATAAAAAAACTAAAACATGTTGACTAAACATTACAACATAATAAGTATTTTCAAATAGAGGAAACCTAGTCCCAGATCAATAGCTTCAATTTCCTGCTAAATAATGCCAAGTTATCATTGGCCATAATGACAAATAATGCTAAATTAATTCCTGCAATATCGAAATCCTAAACCTGGACTTTCTATTACCTTTTAGAGAATGGGGTTAAAAAATGCTTAACTAAACTGAATTGATTGTGAAATGCTGTTGATATTCTATCGATATTCAATGAATTGCACGTGGCCACCCTCCTATCAATTGAATAATTATTGCACGAGAACGAATGCATGCATGCAAATATGAATGGACAATAAAGCTAGAGCTTGCATAGACAGAAGTAGCCAATAGGAGGTACTGTGTCATTCTCCAAGATGTGGGCTCTTCTTCTACCATGCATCCCAGCCCAGGGACACGGCCGTATCTCTGCTTTGATTTGCTCCCTAATTGACCTAAATAACGTATCTGAGAGACAGGGTCCCTCCAACCCCTCAAGGCAGACTATAACACAGTGTAGTAGCTCAATGCGAGTAACTATCTTATTTTCTATAGTAATCTTGCTCGCTTCCCCCACTGTCCAATCGCAAGACGCAATTTCTTTGCTACGCTTGGATCTCGCGCGGTTGAATTTACAGTAGTTTATCTGCGGATTCTCTCAAGGTCTCACACTCTTCACTCGAGCTCTCATGGATARCTCGACAGACTTCGATAGAAATAGTAGACATAACTGAAAAAAGCAAAAGATACATCCASTAATGTCTAAACAGACCGTAAGTATTTAAAAGTTATTTATTTATCGGTGACTAGGTGGTTTGAAAACGTCGAAATATGCTTGATAAGGAACCGGAGTCTCAACATCATGRTCCAACGTCAAGAAGCTCATCATTTTCAATTGAGAATTTACTTCGCTCTACTACCAGGACTACAGACAGGCGGTCTACGACCGAAGATGAGTTTTTTTATAAAGAAACGGGACTGTCTTTCAACCAAGTCGCTGTCATTGAGAGCCGCTGGGGCCAAGTGGAGCGTCAAGTGTCCTACTTTGGGTTAAACGCCCAACGCCTTGCTGAAGCCGGTTGCATTTCAGACTGGTGTGGGACATCGCCCAATAAAGCTTGCAGCGATTTACAGAGTAAGTGTCACTTTTGTTAATTGGCCCTTATGTTTATGCCTGTATGAAAGAGACATAGCCTAAAAGCACACCAAACTGTAGCTTGCTTACTACTAGCTGATAGCATACACTGTTCAGGCTGATCCGCTCAACAAGGAGCATGTGAGGATAGCCTACGCATTTCCTCAGATAATGAGGGTAAAAACAACGTGAACGAGCTGTGATCTACAATGCTTGGAGGTTGCTGTGCGTAATGTTAGCCGTCATTTTCAATGGCAATACACRATACATGGTGACATGGCAGTAAAAATAGACAACATTACATAGCATTTTTTTGTCATGCATAGCCCATATATCCTGCAACAAACCATAACAGCACTAGTGTATTCGCTCTTACCCGGTGCGTAAAACATCTCCATGCGGTTCCTCTTTACACGGGGTATGGCACGCCACTCAAATACATTTCAAACGTAACATTGATTAGAAATTGAGTTTATAAACCAGAATTATGGTGCTTATACATTTGCAAGGCTACTGTGTTTCATTACAMGTTTCATTACAAGCTATAGGTCATCGTTTTTCAAGTCGATATGTGGCCTGCCCGCAGCACTTAAAAAATTCGACTACCATCGAAAAATGCAATAACGTATCAGGGTTGATATCATGATTGAGAGATGATCATGCACGTATTCATCTCTAGGAATATTGTCCGGTGCGTAAAATGTAGCAGAAACAGTTTACCAATGGCATTCCTCATGATACTCCCCGTTTATTTCAGGTCCGCAGTGCCACTCCAGCAACTCAGATGACCCCGGATACTCCCTACCAACCAGCGACCGGGATTCCCCGGCTCTACCGGAGCCAGTGGAAGACCACGACGAACGGAACGAGAGGGCAGAGTGCAGTCAGACAGACGACAAGGATGACGAAACAGGATCCTCCTGCTTCGCRCGAGACGACAGTGACACACCTGATACGAAAGCAGCTCGCAAGAAGAAGACCCGCACCGTGTTCAGCCGGAGTCAGGTGTTCCAGCTGGAGTCCACCTTCGACATGAAACGCTACCTGAGCAGCACTGAGCGGGCGGGGCTGGCCGCTTCTCTACAACTTACCGAGACTCAGGTCAAGATTTGGTTCCAGAACCGCAGGAACAAGTGGAAGAGACAGCTAGCTGCCGACATGGCGTCCACGAGTATCGCCTTTTCGGCTCAAAGGATTGTCAGGGTTCCTATTCTTTACCACGAGAACGCTTCACCTGGGACACTGAACGCAAACCTGGCACAGGTGTCGCCACCCTTAGTGGGTTTTTCGAGTACTGTGAATTTTYCCATCTCCCAGTTCACCCACCCCATGTCTTTTATAAGATCACAAATGACAGGCCTAGTGTGAGGCACACATTATTGGTGTATTATATTAAACTAACAATTTGAGTATTGGACACAGTAGAGACAATCCCTTCAAGAGTTTATTGCTGAGGGTGACTTTATTGCAAATCACCAAGATCACAGCCACATTCATAAGGGGATGACACTCATTGAGCAACCTGTGTAGCATATAGCCTCAACTACTTTATTTTAATATGCGCAATATGAGCATGGGGTTACGGGAACTGTATTCTTTCATATTTCATATTTCTTATTTAAACTGGGTTTCAGTTGACATTTTGTACACAAGAGTTGTCTGATCAATGTAAATAAAATAGATGAAGTGCACACCATGTTTCATGTTTATTGTGTTGACGAAAAGGCCTGCTTTGTATTCTCATAATTAGCACGAAGGTATATTATGTTGATAATTAGTCTCATTAAGATTCTGTCTGACCAGTGGCTAGGCCTATGTCCATTGAAAATACACTGAAAACCTAATCCAACCGCAGTAATACGCATTTTCCCTTTCATAATACATAAACATTCACCAGGATATTTTCAAGGCCAAAATGTTTATGCCCCTGCATTTAGGCCTAATTTGCGAAATTCCACACCAATGTTGAGTAGACACAGATTTCTAAAGTGACGACTGAAAAGACATTTCTTCTTATAGTTTATCAGTGTATTTTTTTAGGTTCAGTGGGATATAGGGGCACAGGTAATGGAACGTTWTACAGTTTTTTGACACTTCGAATTGAATGTAGGCCTATATGGTACTTATCATCAGACTGAAATTGTCAATAAAGTTGTGTAAAATGATTCATTAAATTAAATATATGAAATTAACCACAATAGAGATAATGGAAATTGTTTTTTGTCAAATTAGGACATTTTAATAAAACATTTAGAAATATAGGCTATAGGCCTCATATCCTAACATAATTAATTAACCTATTACATTTCTAAAACCTCAATCTCCCTAGTATGCTCAAAATAAAATGAAACTACAAGACGTAATTATGATTMATCTTTTGTAGAGTTAATATCAGTGCCCGCATAACGCATTAACGTTTCAATGCATATGATTAATKGGAGCAAAAGTGATAAAGTATAGGCCTACATAGCTGACAGCCTCAATTGTATGAATGTGACCACTTCAAATCAAATTGTACTGGTCGCTTACACATATTTTGCAGATGTTACCGCAGATGCAGCGAAATGTTTTGTTTCTAGCTCCAACCGTGCAGTAATACCTAACAATACAAAACAAATATTGTTTTCCACTCCATATAGGCCTAGAATATATATTTTAGCTAGCCATATGCCAACTCTTCATGTAATTCTGAAAACCATTGGTAAACATCTAAACAAACATCTTTGGACACTATTTAACTGTATCGTGAATATTCCCCCGAAGGAAACAATCCAGGAGGTTAACTCTAGTCTTGCCTAAGGATGCTTCCCGCCATCATCTGATATTTGGCGTCACGCTGCCTCGCAATCTCACCAATCAAAAACGGCTAAACCACAGTCTTCTGGTTCATTGAATAACGCTATCCTACGCCCTGGTGTAGTTGCAATCGAGGAGCAATGGTGCTTGGAGTATATCTAGGCTTCGATGTTTTGGGGAACTCAATTTACCATTTAGAACACAAGGAAAATTATAAATTTCGGGGAATATGAACAAGGAGGCTATTCCCTGTAGGACTGCTTCATTGAAATTCACTATTGACAATATTCTTAATCTGAAGCAAAACAACAAGAGCAATTTAGACGCATATGATGCAAAAGGACAGAGCGACACCAGGTGTACAAATTATTTTACACCCCGATATGAGGACTACGATGTTCAGAGAAGTCATGCGTCAGACTACACAACCCACGAAACAGGTGAGCCCATAGTTGGTTGGGTTTAAATAGCCCTTTGATGTTTTGCATTTGTTCATTCATGGTAAACAATAACAGCTGAGCAATTAAAACACTATCTAGCCCAGGCTACTTCAAAGTCTGAGTTATGTAATTTTTCATATTCCACTTACTGTGATCCAGTGGGTTTCACATATTATATTCGAGTTGGTGTCAGCATTGCATCAAAACAAGTTTTATCGCTTCATTTCACAGCGCAAACAAACAGCGCCCACCACGAYGCAGCTTGTGTGCGTTCAGTCTGTGCGGAGGACGTCGACGCAACGAAGATGATTGACACTTGTCCAAGGACAGAGAGTACGAGCAGCTGCGACSACGTATCTGAGCAACATGAAGGAAACTCGAAAACCAACGCAATGGCAAAGAAGAAAACACGCACTATATTCTCCAAGAGGCAGATTTTTCAGCTGGAATCTACCTTTGACATGAAAAGATACCTGAGCAGTGCAGAACGGGCATGTCTGGCGAATTCCTTACAACTTACCGAGACTCAAGTGAAAATTTGGTTCCAGAATCGCCGGAATAAGTTGAAGCGACAGCTATCCACCGACATCGAAGGACCAGTTCCAGTCGACCACTTTTCAGATTCYGGGAAAAATKTGCAATTACCAACTATTTACAAAGATCGCAACATATTGGGTGGATGTTTACTACCAATGCCTTTCCCTGTTATGTATCCAGGAAACAGCGCGCCTTACATTTATTTCTCAAACGCTGGTAAATATTTTAGCATTTTCGATGCAGACGGTTGACTTTTAGGGACGTAGCCAACTCTGGAAAGCGCTACCCAGTCGACATCCATGCCAGTCAAAATCGTTTGGAATTAGAGCGCCAACTGACACGCGTTAGTAATGTTTTTATWATTTTTTAACTTCATTTTCAAGGATGTTAATACAAATGAAGCATCACTGAATATGCCCACTTTTTTCAGTGTACACACATATTAATAGGCCTTTCAGTTTATGGTAGCTCTCGTGACATTTGCGTCATTGACCAAAGCACGACATGCATGTGCCAAGTTTAGTCCTTCACAATTGCAAAACATTTAGTTAGTACAACGTTATATGGTTTCGAGTTGAATTAAAGAATTTGGCACAAGGGGAGCCTATATTGTCGAGATAGCCTACACGTTAGTATTATTTTATATTATTATAAAGCATTATCATTATTTTTCATATTCTTCACACAGTTATTTCGTCTATGAATACACACCATACCAAAGTAGGATCTATGCATGAACTATTGGACTTTGATCCATATTATTTTGTACATTAATGGCATTTGAATGAATGTATGTTTATGCTTTGCTTGGTATTTGATGTTTGAACCATTGCTTCACTTTATTAGACCAACGTTATTATCAGCACCGTTAGTTGTTACTTGCTTCCTATAGTTCCATATAAGATTTTCTTACTATTATAGCTATACTMTGTCTTGAATTGTTGACATATCTTTCTCTCTGTGAAGTCGTATTAGCGTTTAATTTATATGGCCTTACCTTTGCAGTTCCATGTTCATTTGAAATACAGTATTTGTCTAAAACTATTTCATCTTATTATCTAAAAGCATTTCAAATGACAGATTATAAAGCTGTTGACTTATATCATGAAGATGATAATATGCAATAAAAATGTTGTAACGTTTGCAATTTCTGAGCTTGTTGAATTACATTTGGACTCTRGAGAATAGTGTTATACAGTATATTACTTCAGATATTCAACATTCATATGGCAAGCTTCAATAAGTATTAATGTTATTGCTTTATGTTTTTTTCTCTCAAGTATTTTCTCTGAAGTAACATATGGATGCCTGTCTGCAGTTTGTGTAGTTACCCATTTAAACCTTTATTACATTTTYAAGCAAACTGGAATTAATTCGGTTCACCTTTACGCAACCATTACTGCTTAAGGTTACACAGATATCTTCAGTAACAGTTGTAAGAGGAACAATGTATCAACATTGAAGTTGCACTTTACTTGCAATGTAATTATCATGTAAATAGAGTTTAACCTCAATTGAGGGTCTAAATTATTTTATATAACTACTACTATAAGCAAGTAGGACTTGAATGGTAAGAGAAGTGACAGACGTTCAGTTCTGTGCACTACCCAAAAACCATGCAGGGGTTGCTTGTTTCAATATAGGACATAATCGGAGAGTCAAATGATGGTTAATTCATGTGTAACCTTGTGTGTTTGCTGTTTATTCTATGTGTGTGTGTGTGTGTGTGTGTGCTTTTATGATGATCTATGTTCCTTATTTTCTGCTTTGTGTGTGTGTGTGTTTGCGTTCGTGTGTGTGTGTAATGGTGCATTATGTGCTTGCAACAGAGAAAGAAAGAAAACAATGAAGAAGAGAAAGAAGAGGAGATATGGTGCTTCATGGGTATTTGCATAGAGAAGGGCAATAGCGACTTGTGGAGAGATTTTTCCTAAAGGGCCACGCTGGCTGCACTTCCACAGTGTTTCCGGGTCACCTACCCCTTCAGTGGCAGAGCCTCGCGCTGCTTTCTCCCTGTCACAGCCGCTCAACGSCCTGCCACTGTTAACCTGTTCACTCAACCACTTAGTCTGCACTCAAATCAGTTGTTTTCTCTACTAAATTCCAACCTCTCATCCCTTGTTAAAGACTGAACACTCCAAMAGCACATGGGCCCTTTCAAAACGTGAAGAAATAACAAGTGAAATGGGAAGTGATAATAAAAACGTGACAAGGTTGTTTATTACAGATGGAACAGACATATAGTAGAATTTGTCCAATCTTTTACCCATAATTGCATTCATGAAAAGTGGGATTATCAGTGGGATACACATGGTGAACCTCCAGTACTCATTGGTGCCTTTTAATAGCGAAGGAATACTGTGAATGAAGGTTGTCTGTGCAGACCTATGACCGAGAAAAATGGCAATAACTGCAAAATACTTTTGACATGAGTGACATTTATAAATGAAATACTAACACAAACACTACATAATTAACCATACTTAAATATACCACTTTCACAGTGTTATTAACAGTCTATAAGCAGTTGGAAAATATGTATAAATAATAAGCAAATAAGTAAATACTAATTAGCAAATAATACAACATTTGCAACCCTTGAAATTGGAAAGCGTTATCATTGCACGGGTCAAGTTATATATATATATATATATATATATATACATATTTCTCTCTTACACATATCTATCTATATATATATATATATGTTACATCTCCTTATGAGTGCAGAGTTCCCCAATGTAAATAGTCTACTGTCCCTTAATCTCATCCACCAGCTGTCTCTCTCTCTCTGTTGAACCCTCTATATGCAAAAGTTAACTGTCCCTATGTAAATACGTAAGGCTCAATAGTCCGTCAAAGGTCCTCTATCCAGACCGAGACACATCCACATTCAGTCTCTCATCCAAACAAAATCCCATGTCAGTCATTTCATATATCTCCTTGATCCAGTTGGAGCCAATCTGGTCGATTGGATTATACTCTCTCTTTACCCAACAGGCAGCAGGTGATGGTTTAATTCTACTAATCCAACTCAGAAAAGTACTAGTAAAACTCTGACTAGTAGTACTTCACTTAGTTTAGTTCGACTCAGATTAGTTGTGCTGTAATGGACAATTGTTTTTACATGTGGATTACAGAAATATATTGTAATTTAATCTAAGAAAAAAGTACAGTAGACTGCTTTTTAGTCTCTTGGTCAATGAATCAGGATACATATGATAAATACTATCAATCAATGACAGATTGACACAGCACATGTTTTTTCAAAAAAAAGTTCAGGTTTTGGGCACAAACATAGTAATATGATCCCTATTGATGAAATGAAGCGCACGCACGTTTGGGATGGGGGTGTGTGAGCGACTATGTGTAAATTGTGTGTGTGTGTGTGTGTCTCTGTGTATGTGCTTGTGTGTGTGTGTGTGTATGCGTGCGTGTGCATGCATGTGTGTGTCTGAGAGTGTTTGTGTGTTTAAGGGGTGGGGGGGGAGGGTTTACAGTCGCCAGACTTCCTGACTCTCCCAGTGTCTGACGGTTGCCAACTCAGTGTTCACTCTCTGTATCTAAGCACTCTGCGCCCAAACCACAAGGTTCAGATGACCCTCGAGTCTGCTTGTGCCGGGACTTGTCAGTGAGAGGTGACAAAAAATCCATTAAAATCTTAACCTGATCAAAATAATCCAATGCCAAGACACCATATGCACTCATTTAGGGCTATCGATAACTGGGTGCATTATGGGTAGTTTAATACATGCTATTGACTTCCTGCCAGACGTGGCTTACAAAAGGAGGTTTTCTATCGAGAAATAAACACAGTAGTTTGGTTTAGAGTTATTCTGGGCTGTAGCTCTAGGCTTGTCAGCTCTAGGCTGTCCAGAACTGTCAGTACTTCTCTCAGATCTGACCATGAGTACCCCACAGAGCACAGTTTCTGATTCCGTGTTCAAATATAACTTTTTTTACTGCATTGTCTGAGATCATTGATCCCGAATCGCGAGTGATCATGCGGTCACGTTGAACCATTGTGGCGTGAGTCTTTCTCATGCCACTAAAATGAAAATGCTTCCCTGTTAGCTTAAACAGAAACAACAGCACTGTTCAACTGCTTTGGTCATATCACAGCTTCTCATTGCAATGCTCCCATATTCCTGTGAAGATTGGAAAAGTCAGGTTGAATCACGTCGAAAACACTGAGTGGGCAATGAATGCCAGAGTAGCCAAGGGGTGTACATGACTATACTGATCTAAAACACAGGAGAACTCTCTCTGTGTTGTGTGTGTTGTGTGGTGTGTGTGTGGGTGTGTGTGTGTGTGTGTGTGTGTGTGTGTGTGTGTGTGTGTGTGTGTGTGTGTGTGTGTGTGTGTGTGGTGTGTGTGTGTGTGTGTGTGTGTGTGTGTGTGTGTGTGTGTGTGTGTGTGTGTGTGTGTGTGTGTGTGTGTGTGTGGTGTATTTCTACATTATAGACATTGAGATTACTTCTTGTTTCTACAGAACCCAATGTGTCATAATGTCTCATTTCTATATCAGAGGTCCTGAGCTAATGTTGTCATGCTAAATCATATTTGTATTAGCTAAGAGGGACAACTTGGATCGAGGATTCCATGTCAAGCCTTGTCAATTGCCTTCAAATCAATTAAAATTGTGTTTTCCACGTGCATCGTAAACAACAGGTGTAGACCAACAGTGAAGTGCTTACGGGCTCTTCCCAACAATGCAGAGAGAAAGAAAATAGAGAAATAATAGAAAAGTAATAACGCGGATAATAAAAGTAATAATAAATACACAATGAGTAACGATATATACACAGGGTTCCAGTACTGAGTCGATGTGAAGGGGTACATGTACATATAACTAGGAATAAGGGACTAGGCAACAGGATAGATAATAAACAGTAGCAGCAGCATATGTGATGAATATTTTTTTTTAAAGGTTAGTGCAAAAAGGGTCAGTGTAGATATTGAACCAAATAGCTAGCTACCCGGACTAACTATTTAGCGGTCTTATGGCTTGGGGGTAGAAACTGTTCAGGGTCCTGTTGGTTCCAGACTTGGTRCATCGGTACCGCTTGCCGTGCGGTAAACGAAAGAACAGTCTATGACTTGGGTGGCTGAAGGCTTTGACAATTTTTAGGGCCTTCCTCTGACATGCCTGGTATAGAGATCCTGGCTGGCAGGGAGCTCGGCCCCGGTGATGTACTGGGACGAACGCACTACTTGCCATACCAAGCGGTGATGCTCTCAGTCAAGATGCTCTCAGCGGTGCAGCTGTAGAACTTTTTGACCAAATCTTTTCAGCCTCCTGAGGGGGACGAGGCGTTGTCGTGCCCTCTTCACGACTGTGTTGGTGTGTGTGTGGACCATGATAGATCCTTAGTGATGTGGACACCAAGGAACTTGAAGCTCTCGACCCGCTCCACTACAGTCCCTTAAGTTCAGGTGGGAGAGGGYAGTGTAGAGTGCAATAGAGACTGCATCATCTGTGGATCATTTGGTGTGGTATGCAAATTGRAGTAGGTCCAGRGTGTCTGGGATGATGGTGTTGATGTGAGCCATGACCAGCCTTTCTAAGCATTTAATGGATACAGATGTGAGTGCTATGGGGCGATAGTCATTTAGACAGGTTACCTTGGCGTTMTTGGGCACAGGGACTATGGGGTCTCCTTAAAACCTAGGTATAACAGACCGGGTCAGGGACAGTTTGAAAATGTCAGTGAAGACAATTGCCAGCTGGTCAGCGCATGCTCTGAGTACGCTTCCTGGTAATCCATCTGGCCCTGTGGCCTTGTGAATGTTAACCTGTTTAAAGATCTTACTCACATTGGCAACGGAGAGCGTGATCACACAGTTGTGGAAACAGCTGGTGCTCTCATGCATGGTTCAGTGTTGCCTCGAAGTAGGGCATTTTGCTTATCTGGTAGGTACCGCCGATGTGCCAACYTCTGTCTGTATTGTCCAAACCGTTTKGGCTACAGACCACCACAAGTGTCACGGGACTCGTCTGAATGTTWWWWAMAAWWTATGGAAGTATGGAGGTAGTTTGTGCCAACAAAAAAAGGGGTTAAATRTGTGTCCCCCCAAAATAAATTCCTAGATATAGGCAAGATACTTCAAAAATGTATTGGTTATGATACATTTTTGGACTGTCTGTTTTGGCATTTATGAATGTGTTWTTCAATGCATTTCTATGGGCTATAGTAGTAAAAGCCAAATTCAGTATTTGATCAAATAATAAATAATGATACCTACAGGGGTCCTAAAATTCTAAATCAAAAAGCTAATTARTCCATGGTATSACCGTCTTAAAACAATTTTATAATTTATCTTAGTAGATCCATGGCTTCTGTTTGGGATATGTACGTACGTACAGTCACTGTGGGGACGACGTCGTCGATGCACTTAATAATGACTGATGTGGTAAACTCCTCAATGAATCCTGGAACATATTCTAGTCTGTGCTAGCGAAACAGTCCTGCAGCTTAGCAGCCTCTTCATTGRACCACTACCTTTTTGTGTTTGTGCTTTTAAGCAGGAATCAGAAGGATACAGTTATGGTCACATTTGCCAAGAGGGCAGGTGAGAGCTTTGTATGTGTTTCTGTGTGTGGAATAAAGGTGATCTAGAGKKTTTTTTGCCTCTAGTTGCACAGGTGACATGCTGGTAGAAATTTAGTAAAACGGATTTCAGCTTCCCTGCATYAAAATCACTGGCCACTAGGAGCACCGCTACTGGATGAGCATWTTCTTGTTTGCTTATGGCCCTATACAGCTCATTGAGTGCAGTCTTAGTGCCAGCATCAGTTTGTGATAAATAGGCAGCAACTAAAAATATAGGTGAAACCTCTTTTGGTAAATAGTATGGTCTACAGCTTATCAAGAGGTATTCTAACTCAGGCGAGCAGAACCTYGAGTCTTCCTTAAGAAGTTAATATTAGAGATTGCGCAACAGCTGTTGTTAACAAAGAGATACACACCTCCCCTCTTGAGTTTACTCGAAGCTGCCGTTCTGTCCTGCATAGAAAAACAGTTAGATGTATATTATCCATGTCCTGTTCAGACACGACTGAAAGAAACATTTACATTTCACATTTATCATACGCTCTTCAGACTGCCATGGGAATCGAACCCACAACTCTGGTGTTGTAGCGCCATGCTTTACCAACTGAGCCACACAGGATCGTAAAGCCATAACATAATATAGGATAGTCTCAACCGGAGCTCGTCCATTTTGTTCTCCAGTGATTGTACGTTCACCARTAGAATGGAGGGTAGAGGCAGTTTATTTACTCGCCGRCGTAGTTTCGTCAGGGTTCCCACACGTCGTCCTCTCTCCCTTTCTCTTTCGAGTCTCAGAGATAAGAGCCTGGTCCGGGGTGAGCAGTGTGCCCTGCGTGGCAGACTCGTTGAAGTACAAATTGTCATCCAAATCAAGGTTAGTGATCGCTGTTCTAATGTCCAGAATCTCTTTTTGGAAACATTATGTACACATGTTTTTAAGATCAGCATCAAAAAACACACAAAATAGCAGAATTGGTAAAACGTCAGCTGTCCATTCCAGCACCATTTCGTTCAACAGGCAGTGAGCTTTTTGTTAACTTGTTGTTGCCAGRCAGTGAGCATTTTATTAACAGACACTCAATTACCCTAATAATGTGTAAATCATATTTTTTTCACACTTCAGTGATGAATGCACWACTCTCAAGCAATACCAGTGTATTCTACTATCGGATCTAAAATTAACACTAATTAGTAATRCACAGAGCAGCCTTTGGGTATAGTGAAATTGATAAATCAACCAGTAGCAATTAGGGCTAGTTGTGCTTGTCACGTTTATAAGTGCATTGGAACTGAGATATTGTCAATCAGTTTCTTTAGCAATAGGCCTATACTCAAAAGGMAAATCCTCACCCGATAAGCCATGTCTACTGTAACTGCAAACTGATCAGCATAGGAGGCTGGTATGAGGAGATATAGGAGGAATGGCTCATTGTAATGGCTGGAATGGAATAAATGGAATGATACCAAACACATCAGATACATGAAAACAATGTGCTTTACTTCGTTCCATTAAGGGTTAAGCTCTTGTCTTTTCGGGGCCCTAAGTGAGATTTGGTTGGGGGCCTCCCATCAAGCCAGCAACCTTTTTTACTGGCCCCCCTCTTGACGGCGGAGAGAAACATTTACACTACAGTTCAAAAGTTTGGGGTCACTTAGAAATGTCCTTGTTTTTAATAAAAAAAAAAAAAATTGTCCATTAAAATCACATCAAATTGATCAGAAATACAGTGTAGACACAGCTCGGACACCCATGCATACCCTACAAGACATGCCACCAGAGGTCTCTTCACAATTCCCAAGTCCAGAACAGACTATGGGAGGCGCACAGTACTACATAGAGCCATGACGCCTCACAAGTMCTCAACTGGCAGCTTCATTAAATAGTGCMCGCAAAACACCAGTCTCAACATCAACAGTGAAGAGGCGACTCCGGGATGCTGGCCTTCTAGGCAGAGTTGCAAAGAAAAAGCCACAGTTGAGGATTTGTTGTCCAATTGTTGTCCAACTCTTGCTCAGTTGTGCACTGGGGCCTCCCACTCTTCTTTCTATTCTGGTTAGGGMCAGTTTGCGCTGTTCTGTGAAGGGAGTAGTTCACAACRTTGTACGAGATCTTCAGATTCTTGGCAATTTCTCGCATGGAATAGCCTTCATTTCTCAGAACAAGAATAGACTGACGAGTTTCAGAAGAAAGTTCTTTGTTTCTGGCCATTTTGAGCCTGTAATCGAACACACAAATGCTGATGCTCCAGATACTCAACTAGTCTAAAGAAGGCCAGTTGTATTGCTTCTTTAATTAGGACAACAGTTTTCAGCTGTGCTAACATATTTGCAAAAGAGTTTTCTAATGATAAATTAGCCTTTTAAAATGATAMATTTGGATTAGCTAACACAACGTGCCATTGGAACACAGGAGTGATGGTTGCTGATAATGGGCCTCTGTACGACTATATAGCTATTCCATAAAAAATCTGCCGTTTTCAGCTACAATAGTCATTTACGACATTAACAATGTCTACRCTGTATTTCTGATCAATTCGATGTTATTTTAATGGACACAWTTTTTTACTTTTCTTTCAAAAACAAGGACATTTCTAAGTGACCCCAAACTTTTGAACGGTAGTGAACATTTTAAAGTTMATTTTGGCATGACGTAAAGAGAAAATATTTCAGTTTTAAAGCAAGTTTTCTGCAGTTCTACACATTTTACCATGGGGCAGAGAGAAAATGTTATAATTCTATAAAAAATGTCATGCAATTCTACTTATTTTGACCTCGGGGCAAAGATAATTTTTTTCAGTTTTACAATATTCTTATGGTTGTATAATTAGCCTTGTAAGTACAGTGTAACAATTATTATGTTTTCTGCAGCTCTACACAATTTGCCATGGGGCGGAGAGAACATTTAGCAATTTTCTAACACATTTCATGCAATTCTACTCATTTTGCAATGGGGCAGAGATACATTTTTGCTGTTTTAAAGATAATTTCCTGTAATTCTACACATTTTGCMATAACTTATGCTATGTTAATGATATCTGAGTGAGAGTGAATAACAACATCAAAGGGGGCCCCTGGAGGTCAGGGCCCCTGGACACGTGCCCTGCATGCCCGGTCGGTATTCAGCCATGATTACTACAAGTTTAGATAACTGGCTAGACTAACTTACMAATATAAAAATTGTTCGCTGACATGGCTAATCGAGTGACTGTCATTGACTGACAAAACAAGAGAAAACTGCTTATGCACAGCYAAATTTCGAACTTACACCTTGTGTATTCAATGTGGTAAGGTCACAGTTTACAGTATTCTTATGATTGTATATTTAGCCCTGTAAGTACAGTGCAACAATTATTATGAAGTATTACACTGTTAGGGCTAAAGCTGTAAGTACAACGTTACAATGAGTATTTACAGTGGTTGTTACATTGTACGTACAGGAACACTATGCAGTAAAGTGTTACCACAACACACAAGWCTCTAAATGTACAGTCGTGGCCAAAAGTTTTGAGAATGACACAAATATTAATTTCCACAAAGTTTGCTGCTTCAGTGTCTTTAGATATTTTTGTCAGATGCTACTATGGAATACTGAAGTATAATTGCAAGCATTTCATAAGTGTCAAAGGCTTTTATTGACAATTACATGAAGTTGATGCAAAGAGTCAATATTTGCAGTGTTGACCCTTCTTTTTAAGACCTCTGCAATCCGCCTGCATGCTGTCAATTACTTCTGGGCCACATCCTGACTGATGGTAGCCATTCTTGCATAGTCAATGCTTGGAGTTTGTGGGTTTTTGTTTGTCCACCCGCCTCTTGAGGATTGACCACAAGTTCTCAATGGGATTAAGGTCTGGGGAGTTTCCTGGCCATGGACCCAAAATATTGATGTTTTGTTCCCCGAGCCACTTAGTGTCACTTTTGCCTTATGGCAAGGTGCTCCATCATGCTGGAAAAGGCATTGTTCATCACCAAACTGTTCTGGATGGTTGGGAAAGTTGCTCTCGGAGGATGTGTTGGTGCCATTATTTATTCATGGCTGTGTTCTTAGGCAAAATTGTGAGTGAGCCCACTCCCTTTGCTGAGAAGCAACCCCACACATGAATGGTCTCAGGATGCTTTACTGTTGGCATGACACAGGACTGATGTAGCGCTCACCTTTGCTTCTCCGGACAAGCTTTTTTCCGGATTCCCCAAACAATCGAAAAGGGGATTCATCAGAGAAAATGACTTTACCCCAGTCCTCAGCAGTCCAATCCCTGTACCTTTTGCAGAATATCAGTCTGTCCCTGATGTTTTTCCTGGAGAGAAGTGGCTTTGCTGCCTTCTTGACACCAGGCCATCCTCCAAAAAACTATTGCCTCACCGTGTGTGCAGATGCACTCACACCTGCCTGCTGCCATTCCTGAGCAAGCTCTGTACTGGTGGTGCCCCGATCCCGCAGCTGAATCAACTTTAGGAGACGGTCCTTGGCTTGCTGGACTTTCTTGGGCGCTCTGAAGCATTCTTCACAATTGAACCGCTCTCCTTGAAGTTCTTGATGATCCGATAAATGGTTGATTTAGGTACAATCTTACTGGCAGCAATATCCTTGCCTGTGAAGCCCTTTTTGTGCAAGGCAATGATGACGACACTGTTTCCTTGCAGGGAACCATGGTTACAGAGGAAGAACAATGATTCCAAGCACCCCCTCCTTTTGAAGCTTCCAGTCTGTTAATCGAACTCAATCAGCATGACAGAGTGATCTCCAGCCTTGTCCTCGTCAACACTCACACTTGTGTTAACGAGAGAATCACTGACATGATGTCAGCTGGTCCTTTTGTGGCAGGGCTGAAATGCAGTGGAAATGTTTTTGGGGGATTCAGTTCATTTGCATGGCAAAGAGGGACTTGGCAATTAATTGCAATTCATCTGATCACTCTTCATAACATTCTGGAGTATATGCAAATTGCCATCATACAAACTGAGGCAGCAGACTTTGTGAAACTTAATATTTGTGTCATTCTCAAAACTTTTGGCCACGACTGTATATGTATTCTAGGTGGCAATTAGTTTTAGCCAATATTCCAATATTCAAGGCCCAAGGAGCGTCTCCATAGTGGTAAGGTCGGAAGAGGGGTTATTTTTCAAAGGAGTTAATGACACTGCACTTTACAACATAAACAACAGCCCATTCATTATGACCAGTAAGCCGATAGCGACTAGGGGAATCTTTGTCCTCCCATAGGCTTTCAGATGGCTTATTGATCCATTCATTTAGTCAACTTTAGTGGCCTGGTGACACAGTGCCTCTGTAAATTGAATGGGGGCTAAGGGATTACAGTGACCCTATCTGAGAAAAAATGCCTGGGACATGAAAATAAAGTCAAAGGTCATTCAACCTTCCTGTCTCTGGCACTGGTCCACTTTGTCAATGAAAGACAAGGAGTGCCAGCAAAACACCATATTTGTTTYAAAGATACATAAGTAACGAGATATTGCTCATCATAATTTTTTCTATCATCCTCAAATTATAATAAAAAAAAATAGAACTGAAAAAGAGTGAATATAGCAGTTCCCGCTGTTTTACAAAAACACTGTTTTACAACATGTCCATTATCACAAGGCTTTTAGACTATTTTGTTATTCAATACAAAGATATATACCATACCCTATGGGGATTTCCCAGCATCTCATGAGATAATAACCACATTGTGATTTGCAGTGACATTCTGCCATGTCGATGACAACATCTCTCTTCATCTMGTCCACTGCGATGAAATAGCTTGACCTTTAGGGTCCCTTCACACCAACTTCCAAAAAGTCCTGTCATCTGGCCATGTCTGTCACATCTCATCTAACTATTGGACACATCTGTTTAGCATGCTTTAATATATAGCTGCTATTAAGGCAATTACAAAAAGGCGATAAGATAATGCAAATATGCGGAGTTACAGAGCCTTAAAAATCATTAAAAGAGTAGAATATACAAGAACTCCAATTCCCCAGTGGATATAAATCCATTCAACACGTCAAATTGTCCCTGTTTTTAAGATCATCGTTCATACTTTGGACAAAAGACCAACAGAAATCCATAATACAAGTTGAGGGAAACAGATACTGGAGACTAATGGCCACAAGGAATTGTGGGTGACRGGCGCAGGGGCTAAAATTCATATTGATACGGACAGCAGAGGCCAGCGGSCTCCAAGGGGGCGAGAGGAGGTCAYGGKTTGCTTTGACAGCTTATCCCCTCCTAATGGAAGTCTATCGACTGGAGCTGCTAGGAGGCTACTATGACTATAGCATGTCACCAGGAGGCACCAAGTCTGCGTGTGTGTCTGTGTGTGTGCACTGTGTGTGTGTATGTGTGTGTGCACTGTGTGTGTGCACTGTGTGTGTATGTGTGTGTGCACTGTGTGTGTGCACTGTGTGTGTGTGCACGTGTGTGTGCACGTGTGTGTGTGCACTGTTTGTGTGTGTGTGTGTGTGTGTGTGTGTGTGGTTGTAGACATATCTGTTTCTTATCTCTCTTGTGAGCCCCTCTCTTTTCTCTCTGATCAATAGGGGACCGTTAGTGGTTCATTAAATAAGAATACTTTCATTAAATAACATGCATCATCCTAAACTCCTTTTTAGATGAATTGCTGCGTCTCGTCTATTGAAAGATTACAGTTACTTGGCTCACTGAGTTTTATGGAGCTGGACAATGTTGCCAGCGGTGTGATGTGTTCATAGTTGAAGTATGGTTCAGCTCTGCTAGCTAGCTGACATAGAGGGTTTGACGTGATCTTAGTGGGACTACAGTTGTGCCCTGCTAGCTACATACTGTATTGAGTAAAATACAGTAATTAGGGGATAGAACTGGCCTCCTCCCCTGCATTCCCTGGTGCTGTTTGGTGCCACAGTGAACACAAACACTGGCCAAATTAAACTCTTAATTGGATTCACTTGGCATCCCACCTACATATCTGAGCATCAAACACAACCGTCTATGAGACTAGAATAACATCCCATGACATTGTGATACTGTAGAACACTGTTATTGTCTGCATGGATGAACATCAATGATCATTTCTTACTTTAACCCCCTTTTATTTTAGTACTTGGAGCTCCTGCTCCAAAAATACCCACCCCACTATATACAGAGGGAATTCACGTGTGTTATTATCCCAGCTGTGTACATACTGCAACAAGCAAACACCAAGGCGGCACTCAGCGAACTGTACAAGATCATTAGCCAGCAAGATTCCTCTCACCTGGAAGYAGTCTTTATTGTCGCGGGTGGCTAACCAAGCCGATTTCACCAAAATATCACCAACATGTAACCTGCGCCACAAGAGGATCCAGCGTGCTTGACCATGTATACACAAACATCCGTGACATGTACAAAGCCATCCCCCGCCCCACTTCGTCCAATCAGATCATGTATCTCTGTTCCTACTCCCCGCCAACAAGCAGCAACTCAAGAGGAAGCCACCAACACAGAGAAYAGTGAGGCACTGGACAGAGGAGGCAGACTCAATGCTGCWGGATTGTTTTGAGAATACTAATTRGAATATGTTCAAAGATTCATCCACACAGGACTCATCCATCAACATTGAGGAATAYACACGAAGTGTACAAAACATTGGGTGCAACTCATCCTAATATTGAGTTGCACCCCCCCTTGCCCTCAAAACAGCCTCAATTCGTCAGGGCATGGACTCTACAAGGTGTCRAAAGCGTTCCACAGGGATGCTGGCCCATGTTGACTCCAATGTTTCCCATAGTTGTGTCAAGTTGGCTGGATGTCCTTWGGGCAGTGGACCATTCTTGATACACACGGGAAACTGTTCAGCGTGAAAAACMCAGCAGCAGTTCTTGACACAAACTGGTGCGCCTGGTACCTACTCCCATACCCCATTCAAAGGCACTTAAATATTTTGTCTTGCCCATTCACCCTCTGAATGGYACACATACACAATCCATGTCTCAATTATCGCAAGGTTTACAAATCCTTCCTTAACCTGTCTCCTCCCCTTCATCTACACTGATTGAAGTGAATTTAACGAGCGACATCAATAAAGGGTCATAGCGTTTACTTGGTCAGTCTATGTCACGGAAAGAGCATGGGTTCTTAATGTTTTGTACACTCAGTGTACATTGTCAGTCACGGGCTTCGTTAGGAAATGTGTTGCTGATTTACCCACAATAACAATCCGGACAAACCACAAACAAAAACCCTGGATGAACGAAGATACAATCCTKAGAGCCCATACTGCAGCATTCAATGTCAGCAGAACAAACCCTGATGACTTGGTGGCGCAAGACACGTWCAAGGCTAGCAGGTACGGGCRCCGTAAATCCATTAGCSACACAAAAAGACAATATAAACTCAAGCTTGTATTGATGTTCGACAACTCAGACTCGTTTTGCATGTGGCAAGGACTACAGACTATCACAGACTACAAAGGCAAATCCAGCTGTGCGGTGACCACCGAAGCCTCCCACCCAGATGAGCTTAACACAATCTATGCTCGTTTCRAGGCAGACAATACCGAGCCATTCAGGAAGACTCTCGCTGCYCCGGATGACCAGGTGCTTTCGCTCTCTGAGGCTGACGAGAGGAATACTCTCAAATKAGTGAATATTCACAAAACCGCCGTCCTCAGAGTGTGTGCTGACCAGCTGGTGAGCATCTTCTCGGACATCTTCAACCTGTCCTGATCCCAGGCTGTAGTCCCCACCTGCTTTAAGGAAACCACCATCGTCCCAGTGCCCAAGAAAAATAAGGTGACATGCCCAAATGACTATCGCACTGTYACGCTCACCCCGGTCATCATGAAGTGCTTTGAGAGGCTGGTCATGGCCCACATCAGGGTCAGCATGCCAGGCACACTGGACCCACTCCAATTTGCCTACCGTTTCAATAGATCCATGGAAGATGCTATTTCCATTGCTATTCACATGGCCATAACACATCTGGACAAGAGAACACCTATGTGAGAATACTGTTCATTGACTACAGTTCAGGATTCAACACTATTGTTCCCTCCAGGCTCGACACCAAGCTCAGAGCCCTGGGTCTGGAAACCACCCTCTACAGCTGGACCCTGGACTTCCTGACAGGCAGACCACAGGCTGTGAGGATTGGCAACAACACCTCCTCCACACTAACTCTTAACACAGGAGCCCCCCAGGGGTGTGTCCTCAGTCCTCTGCTGTACTCCCTGTTCACCCATGATTGCGTGGCTTTGCACAACAGCAACTCCATCATTAAGTTTGCTGACCACACCACGGTTGTAGGCCTGATATCCAACAACAATGAGTCAGCCTATAGGGAGGAGGTAAGTAAACTGGCATTGTGGTGTCATGACAACAACCTCTCCATCAACGTCAGCAAAATGAAGGAGTTGATTGTTGACTTCAGGAAGTAGAGGAGGGAACATGYCCCGATCCACGTCAACGGGYACTGCAGTAGAGAGAGTCACAAGTTTTACGTTTCTCRGCGTTGTCATCAYYGTGCTCCCRACYACTCKAAACTGTGCCTGAGGAAGGCACGCAGCATCATCAAGGACCCCACACACCGAAGCCACGAGCCGTTCTTTCCCTTACCGTCGGCCAGACGGTATCAGAGCATAAGGCCTGATGCCAACAGGCTCAGAGACCGTTTCTATCTACAAGCCATCAGATTGCTGAACACTTGAACTGGACTGACCACCTGCTCTGATTCTCCACACCTTAGCACTCATGCACTCACTCATGCACCCAACCACACAGACATACACACACACATATACATTCATGCTACACACACACATCACAACTGCTGCTACCAGACTTACTACACTGTTCAATTTAAATACTTGCCCCCAATCCCCCCTTCCCTGATACAGGTGTAAATATTGGACTATAAATTGTAACTTCCTGTATTATATCTATGCTAAAATGTTTATTCTACTCTACTGAGACATTTACTTTATGTTTGTRTTGATATCTTTTATTATTTCTWATTGTTGTTGCATTGTCGAGAAGRAATCTGCAAGTAAGCATTTTGTTGGATGGTGTATACCATCCGTAYACCGTACAYACGACTAATAAAACTGGATACTTGAAACTACTTGTGGTATATGTATATGGTAATGGTGGTAATACTAGCAGTAGTAGGGTTTCACTCAAGATTTGTGACACAACTAAAATGGTAGCATACTGGGTTGGCATGTGTAAGATTTGCACTGGTTTGAAGTGAACCTCACATTTGGTCCACTGGTGTCACCGGTGGGACCTAAACCAATTTCTAACGAGAGGTGCTTAAAGGTACGCAGTAAAATACAAATTACCCCTTTTTTTTACTTCCAGAGGTCAAATAATCTCCAACTATGACTTCCTGTAATGGAACCTGATGAGTAATGGAGAAATGTGCTGATTCGTTTATGACAGAGTGAATGCCATTCAATCGTTGGCAGCTGACGTATTTCCTGTTGATTTACCATTCCCCTTCCAGACAATTGGCGATGGGGACGGTAACCTGACCCACATCTCATAACACAGGAATGTAATTCGGGTTTTCCTGAAGCCATTTWYGCTAACTTCAGCCAGAGYGGTTGCATGTGCTCCAAGCCAACCCTTCCGCAGGGCTTAGCAGCTGTGCATCACTAGGCTCAATCCTGTGTGACAGCTTCATATCACAGGCGCAACAGCAGAGTCATGGGAATTTATTAACATTGGGAAATACATATCACTGAACAATCACCAGCTGAGTGGAACACGAGAAGAGCTCTGGTTGATTCAGAGAAAAGGCAATCACCTACTTACCCAAATAGAACTCATTGGATTGTGGGTAATTAGTCTAATGATATACTGCCAGGTAGATGCATCTGTGGCTCGTTTACAGGCTGCGTCATCCCAGCTTGTAAACCGTTTAACATATATGGACAATAGGATTAACAAGGCCTTTCTCCATATACTGTAYCTTTCAATTAAAAAATAAATGCAAGAAAAATATATTCTACCTGCTGAATCAAACTTTACCAGCTTTACCCTTCACATTTATACAATCCTATGTGATATGAATTAACCTGTCAAACAGTGGCTCTGTGACAATATCCACACTCGTGCACCACTTCGAATGAAGCAATTTATTGGGAATGAATTAAAAGTGGTTTGCTAGTATGGCCATTGAAACATAACATTGTTCCCCCTTTTTAATACAGCGCATTCTGAAAGCATTCAGATCCCTTGACTTTTTCCACATTTTTTGTTACGTTACAGCCTTAATCTWAAATGAATTAAACAAAAAAAATGATAATCTACACACAATACCCCTAAATGACAAAGTGAAAACTGTTTTTTATAAATGTTTGCTAATTTATCAAATATATATAACAGAAATACCTAAGTATTCAGACCCTTTGCTATGAGACTCAGGTGCATCCTGTTTCCATTGATCATCYTTGAGATGTTTCCACAACTTGATTGGAGTCCACCTGTGGTAAATTCAWTTGATTGGACATGATTTGGAAAGGCACACATCTGTCTATATGAGTTCCCACAGTTGACAGTGCATGTCAGAGCAATAACCAAGCCATGAGGTCGAAGGAATTGTCCGTAGAGTTCAGAGACAGGATTGTGTCAAGGCACAGATCTGGGGAAGGGTACCCAAGAACACAGTGGCCTCCATCCTTCTTAAATGGAAGAAGTTTGGAACAACCAAGAGTCTTCCTAGAGCTGGCCGTCCAGCCAAACTAAGGAATCAGGGGAGAAGGGAGGTGACCAAGAACTCGATGGTCACTCTGACAGAGCTCTAGAGTTCCTCTGTGGAGAACCTTCCAGAAGGACAACCATCTTTGCAGCACTCCACCAATCAGGCCTTTATGGTAGAGTGGCCAGACGGAAGCCACTCCTCTGTAAAAGGCGCATGACAGCCCGCTTGAGGTTTGCCAAAAGGCACCTAAAGACTCTCAGACCATGAGAAACAAGATTATCTGGTCTGATGAAACCAAGATTTAACTCTTTGGCCTGAATGCCAAGCTTCACGTCTGGAGGAAACCTGGCACCATCCCTACGATGAAGCATGGTGGTGACAGCACATGCTGTGGGGATGTTTTTCAGCGGCAGGGACTGGGAGACTAGTCAGGATTGAGGGAAAGATGAACAGAGCAAAGTACAGAGAGATCCTTGATGAAAACCTGCTCCAGAGCGCTCAGGACCTCAGACTGGGGCAAAGGTTCACCTTCCAACAGGACAATGACCCTAAGCACACAGCCAAGACAATGCAGGAGTGGCTTTGGGACAAGTCTCTGAAAAGTTTTGAGTGGCCCTGCCAGAGCCCGTACTTGAACCTAATCAAACATCTCTGGAGAGACCTGAAAATAGCTGTGCAGCTTCACTCCCCATACAACCTGACAGAGCTTGAGAGGATCTGCATAGAAAAATGGGAGAAACTCCCCAAATACAGGTGTGCCAAGCTTGTAGCGTTATACCCAAGAAGAATCGAGGCTGTAATCGCTGCCAAAGGTCCTTCAACAAAGTAAAAAGTCTGAATAGTTATGTATAACTGATATTTAAGTTATTTGCAAACATTTCTAAAAAACAGTTTTTGCCTCGTCATTACGGGGTATTGTGTGTAGCTTGATGAAGAAAAAAAACTGTTAAATCAATTTTAGAATAAGGCTGCAACGTAACAATGTATAAAAAGTCAAGTGGTCTGACTACTTCCCGAAGGCACTATATGCACCTCTTGTTCCTACACTCTTAGAAAAAAAGGTACTATCTAGAACCTAAAAGGCTTATTCGGCTGTCCCCATAGGATAACTACCTGGAACCAACAAAGGTTTTCCTATAGGGACAGCCGAAGAAACCTTTGGAACCCTTTGTGTATGAATCTGCATCAATGATGAATTAACTAATAAACAATGTGCCATTCCACTCTGCCCACCGATAACCGTTCACAAAGCTGTGCTCTTCCTCAAATCGCCGTCAACGTAATGGTGCCTCTGTGCCAGGGCTGTGAACCGTTCACCAGTCCTTTGGCCCTCGCTGGAATCCAAGGGAAACAGAATTTGTAACACTTCAGCTATTCCGGTTGGAACCACTCATCTGAAACAAATCCAATGSCTTYGACTAATACACACATGCAGATGGTGCGACAGAACTAGACGCCACATTATACAAGGGTCCTATGAGCTGGCCGTAACCTATGCTTAGATCAGGGGTGTCAARCTAATTTTGCCCCAGGGGACCACATTCRGTCTTYAACGAGGTCTGGAGGGCGGTACTGAAAATTGGTTATTTGCTAAAAATAGTCCTCTATCCATCGCTTTGGGAATTTTTGATGCTCYCTGACTGTCTAGCTTTWATTTMATGGATTATTAGCAAGCTGCGTAGAGTCAAGAAACTGTATGAATGTACAGTAGGTCCATTATCATAACTACACAGTTTCCATTTGGTTTTAGTCATTCTAAAGTATATTGGGTTCATGGGCCATATTGGTTCCTGCTCGGAGACTGTATGTTTGACACCMMTGGCTTAGATATTATTMAATTAATTGACTTACTGTGCCCACAATTACTTTTCCCAATAATATCATTTTACACACTATGCAGGCATTATATTATATAATGTGAACATGTATGTATAGGCTAAATGTTRAATGTATTACGCATTATAATTAATATGTTATGTACACCTTTTGTAAGGGTTGAGTGTGATAATGTCACTTGTCGCTTCCTATTCCCAAACGCACTTAAATCTCTGGCTCGGGGCAAACTTACCAAAGAACTGTAGTCAGTCACTGCAGGAAGTCACCAAGAACCTCCTCACACTACATTTAATCTAGGCAGTAAACACAGCATGACAGCAGTCTGAGGTTGTGTTATCATCATAATCCACACTGGGGAGAGAAGCTCGGGAGACGATCATCCAATCTGTCATCACCTAGTCATGCCACTATTAACATGACTATCAGCGTTAGTCATCTACACACGGGGCTGAATGATATTCCGAAAAGCTCAAAGTTCACCGTTACACGGGCAATCAACAAATGATAGTCATTTGTACATGTTAAAACACAGGATAACAATAGCAACAGATATACAGAATGATTTAATATGTTCGGTGAAACTTTTCAATTTGACCCARCTTTATCAATAAATGAGACATGAAATGAGGCCAGACTTTCAGCATAGTACCCAGAAACAGGAGCTGGAATAACATAATGTTCATGAACATTAGGCTTTGTGCCAGCAGCCATTTTAGAAATGTAAAGGAACACAATTATTTTAACGACATAGAAAATTTACCAGAATGCTAAATATAGGTTGTTCACCAGAGCTTGCCTTGAAGATTCTCTGTACACCCTGCACAGCCAGGGGCAAACACTGTAGTATGTCATATAGACAAAGGAGCACACTATTTCCCCATATATATATAGAAATATATACTGAACAAAAATATAAATGCAACATGTAAAGTGTTGGTCCCATGTTTCATGAGCTGAAATAAAAGAYCCCAGAAATGTTCCGTATGCACAAAAGCTTATTTCTCTCAAATGTTTTGCACAAATTTGTTTACATCCCTGTTAGTTGGCATATCAAGAAGCTGATTAAACAGCATGATCATTACTCAGGTGCACCTTGTGCTGGGGGACAATAAAAGGCCACTCAGAAATGTGCAGTTTTGTCACTCAACACAACGCTACAGATGTTTTGAGAGAGTGTGTAATTGGCATGCTGACTGCAGGAATGTCCACCAGAGCTGTTGCAGAGAATTGACTGTTCAATTCTCTACCATAAGCYGCCTCCAACTCCCCAATTTGTGGACCTGGCTCCCAAGTGGGTGGGCCTATGGCCTCCCAGGCCCACCCATGGCTGCGCCTCTGCCCAGTCTTGTGAAATCCATAGAGTAGGGCCTAATGAATTTATTTCAATTGACAGATTTCCTCAAATGAACTGCAATTTTTTTTTTATATTGCATGTTGTGTTTATATTTCTGTTCAGTATAGATATAATRGACAAAATGAAAATGCCAACCAACTGATATCTCTTGTTTAGTTCACATATTACATACATCAATTGAATTATGTCCCAGTATTCTGATTTACTACCTTAAAAATATATATTTTTACCTCTCAATGTGTGTGTTTAATACACCCTTTCTGCCTATATTACAAAATCCTTTTCTCGTTCCAAAAGTCAATTACAAAATGTCATTCTGTTCTATGCTCYGCTAATCATAAGACTGGAGAAAAARCATTTTCTGGGAGAAACAAAGGGCCACCAGGGACAAAGGAAACTTCCCTTTAGTTTTGGCAATTTTYTATTCTCTACAAAGGCTAGGGTTAAGTGATAGAATATCCTTTTGTTCCAACGATAAACAACACAACTTTTAGTGTTCACTTGGTGTGTCAGTACCTCCCCTTGTATCCAATCACAGATGCAACTGGACCATAGGATGCTTTCAACCATCCATTATTTCCCACAATAATTTCAGGGGCCTATAAAAGAGAACMTGAAATTTGTGTTTATTTTATTTATCTCTTAATTCCATGAATAGAACTCTATGAAACTTTCTCTATTAAATATGTATTGGACCGTTGACCATATGTGTACGATTTGTATGGTGCCCCTGAACAGATGATAACAACAACTTATTAAACCAATCTTCGGCCTTTCCAGAACTTTAGCTTTGAAAAACAGGGTCAGTAAAAAAGAGATCACAAGCAGTTTGATGAGTTCACGTTTGTACTTTCAGGGCTAAAACGAGGAGCTTTGAACTAACGTAAATCCCAAGATGGRGAGTCTAATATATATTTCAAGCGTTCCCCAAAGTACATTACATATGAGTACATTTAGTACAAATCTTTGAAGTTGAGTGGTTTCTCATCTTTTCACTCCATTATCCATTTATACTGCACTTGATTTTGGCAGGTTGACATGTATTACTTAGTGTAAGATGTTAATAAACGCACAAAGAAGTCTTTGAAAGTAGGTAGCCTACTTTTTGGGGACGTGTGTGAAAGTATCACCAGCAATAACTTTTCCCCTGGTTAGTAAAAAGCTTTAAAACGTCAGACACACTACCATTTCCATCATTGTGGATTTTGATTAATACAGATGTCAGTAGTAGAGGTTAAATACACAAATATTTGCCTCAAATTGTAAGGTTGAGAATATGAGGTTTTCACATTATGTAGGGTTATGTAAGTTATCCCTGTCATATATCTGGGGCTTTATTTTTTACACATACATACTGTGTACAACAAACACATAATATACTGTAGCTGTCTAAGAGCAATTGTTCTCAATCAGGCAATCAAACCAGTAGTTACTCAAGGTTACATCAAACCATAACATCCCCCAATGCCATCCTCAAAACCCAATTTTTTTCTTCACATTGAATGTTTTGAGATTTGCCGAAGTGCTTTCACAGATTGTTGTGTCACCATTAGGGGGCTGTAATAAAGTCGTATTTCTTTTGCATTTTGCATGACTAGAGGGCCCTCCACTCTCGCCTGTCTGCTCCTCTCACATCACGCTGCATTAAGTGGAGCAGTTCTGGGCTGCAGGTTTTGCCTCGCTGCCGCCAGAGAGTGTTTGTGCCAGATAGCGTAGCACGATTACGCTCAACAGAAATATTTTGTAGACAGCAGTAGCAGGAAAATAAAATGTCTCAGGCCTCATTAGTTGCCTACACACTGGTAATTTGCACCAGTTATTCGGGTATAGGAGTGGAAGAAAATGGGTKTAAAAACAGAGAGTGATGTAACATTATTAAGGATTTCAGAGGAATGTCGTACATCTTTTTTTGTCTCCTCCTGTATAATAGTCAACACATACAGTACATATGACAGAAAGACTACTCTTGTTTATTGTCAACATGTCGCCTAAACTGGTATATCAAACACTGTAACGGAAAACTGTAAATTATACGCAAATGTTTTGTATTATCAACAGTAAAATACTCTAAAATGTTTTACTGCAGCATACTGTAAAATATGGTGCATTGTGGGAAAAATTTACATATTTTGAGTCATGCTTTGTACGAGGCTACATTTGTTGCACCCGTGAGTAAGAACGCTGTCCCAATTTAACTCGTATATCGTTATAGTGCCCCATCAATTTAAAAAGTATTTTTTATTTAACTAGGCAAGTCAGTTAAATTCTTATTTTCAATGACAGCCTAAGAACAGTGGGTTAACTGCCTTGTTCAGTGGCAGAACAACAGACTTCCACCTTGTCAGGGGTGGGTATTCTATTTGTAGGTCTGGCTGTTTCTTTTGTTCTGTGCACCAATCCCTCTTAATTCAGCAGTAAATACTGTAAACACACCCCCTTCCCTCAATGAATTTAATTAATCCATTAATCATTGATTCTGGTAGCAGACTTTATTTACTGTAATATACATTACAAATTACAGTATTTTACTTTGTGTCCAGTACATCAGTAACTTCTTTGATAATATATATTACAGTGTAAAGTGTAACTGAACTATGAAAATACCAGACTTACTTGCCAACAAGCTGCCTGGCTACTATCAAATTAACGGTAATCTGTCACCGCCCGACCATAGATTGCTTTGTATGTTCATATTTTAGTTTGGTCAGAGGTGGTATGTGGTTGGAGTTTCATGTTGTTTTTTTTATTATTTATTCACCTTAGTTACACAGGTAGGCTACAAGATGAGCAACGTAATGCTTCATTTGCTCAGACTGGGTCGAGCCTGGCCAAGATAAAGCATCTAGGCCAGGTCGATCAGTAGCCACACATCTCCGGAGTTTACAATCACGCAGTGTGAGATAACAATAAACAAGTCAATAACAGTCGTAGAAAAAAAGAAGAATCTTATATACACATGTGTGGAGAGCGCCATGAGTGTAGCGCCACTAAATCGAATATTAACAATTTGTAGCAGATTACACATCACTGTGAGTGATAAATCATCAGATGATCATAGTGCAAGAAACTGATACTGGTGTGCAAAAAGAGCAAGAAAAGTAAATAATAAAGCATATGGGGGGTGAGGAGGTAAATGGGTGGGTAGTTTTACAGATGGACCTATGTAAACAGCGCAGCGCATCGGTTAGCTGCTCGGATAGCAGATTTAAAGTTGTGAGGGAGATAAAAGTTCTCACAACTTCAGAGATTTTTGCATTCGTTTTCCAGTCGCAGGCAGCAGAGACTGAAGGAAAGGCGTCCAATGAGGTTTTTGGCTTAGGATGATCAGTGAGATACACCTGCTGGAGCGCGTGTTGCGGGGTGGGTGTAGCCATCGTGACCAGTGGAACTGAGATAGAGGCGGCACTTACCTAGCATAGCCTTGTAGATAGACCTGGGAGCCAGTGGGTCGGACGACGAAACAGTAGCGAGGGCCAGCCGACTAGGGCATACAGGTCGCAGTGGTGGTCGTATAAGGTGCTTTAGTAACAAAAGAATGGCACTGTGATAAACTGCATCCAGTTTTGCTGAGTAAGTATTGGAGCTATTTTGTAGATGACATCGCCGAAGTCGAGGATCGGTAGGATAGTCAGTTTTAACTAGGGTAAGTTTGGCGGCGTGAGTGAAGGAGGCTTTGTTGCGGAATAGAAAGCCGATTCTTGCTTTGATTTTGGATTGGAGATGTTTGATATGGTCTGGAAGGAGAGTTTGCAGTCTAGCCAGACACCTAGGTACTTATAGATGTCCACATATTCTAGGTCGGACCGTCCAGGGTGGTGATGCTAGTCGGGCGTGCGGGTGAGGCCAGCGAACGGTTGAAAAGCATGCATTTGGTTTTACTAGCGTTTAAGAGCAGTTGGAGGCCACGGAAGGAGTGTTGTATATGGCATTGAAGCTCGTTTGGAGGTTAGATAGCACAGTGTCCAAGGAAGGGCCGGAAGTATATAGAAGGTGTCGTCTGCGTAGAGGTGGATCAGGGAATCGCCGCAGCAAGAGCAACATCATTGATGTATACAGAGAAAAGAGTCGGCCGAGAATTGAACCCTGTGGTACCCATAGAGACTGCAGAGGACCCGGACAACATGCCCTCCGATTTGACACACTGAACTCTGTCTGCAAAGTAGTTGGTGAACCAGGCAAGGCAGTCATTAAGAAAAAACGAGGCTACTGAGTCTGCCGATAAGAAATTGGTGATTGACAGAGTCGAAAGTTGTAGGTCAGGTTTTCTTGTTTCTATGTGTTTGGCCTGGTATGGTTCTCAATCAGAGGCAGCTGTCTATCGTTGTCTCTGATTGAGAGCCATACATAGGTAACCTGTTTCCCACTTGTGTTTGGTGTGGTTATTTTCTGGTTAGTGTTTGTTGCACCTGTCAGAACTGTTCATTTTGTTGTTTTTGTTCGTGTATTCATTTTGATTAAAAGTATTATGGATACGTACCACGCTGCACTTTGGTCCTCTCTCTCCTTCTCCCGACGACTTTCGTTACAAATCCCTTTACAGCGAAATATCCCCAAAATTGTTGAGTTAGCCTATAGTAACCAACAAACATTACTTGTTGCATAATGAATTAGAATACTAATTCCATTAGTCTGTATTAACAGACGTAACTGAAGTGTCATTTGTATTAGTATTTATTATGGAACCCCATTTAGTTGTTGCCAGGCAGCAGCCTACTCTTCCTGGGGTCACAACACATTAAAGCACTTACATTAATACACTGCTCAAAAAAATTAAGGGAACACTTAAACAACACAAATGTAACCATCCACAGTCAATTGCCACTTCTGTGAAATCAAACTGTCCACTGTAGGCAAGCAAACACTGATTGACAAAATTTCACATGCTGTTGTGCAAATGGAATAGACAAAGGTGGAAATTATAAGGCAATTAGCAAGACACCCCAATAAAGGAGTGGTTCTGCAGGTGGTGACCACAGACCACTTTCAGTTCCTATGCTTCCTGGCTGACGTTTTGGTCACTTTTGAATGCTGGCGGTGCTTTCACTCTAGTGGTAGCATGAGAACGGAGTCTACAACCCACACAAGTGGCTCAGGTAGTGCAAGCTCATCCAGGATGGCACATCAATGCGAGCTGTGGCAAGAAGGTTTGCTGTGTCTGTCAGAGTAGTGTCCAGAGTCTGGAGGCGCTACCAGGAGAACAGGCCAGTACACCAGGAGACGTGGAGGAGGCCGTAGGAGGGCAACAACCCAGCAGCAGGACCGCTACCTCCGCCTTTGTGGCAAGGAGGAGCAGAGGAGCACTGCCAGAGCCCTGCAAAATTACCTCCAGCAGGCCACAAATGTGCATGTGTCTGCTCAAACGGTCAGAAAACAGACTCCATGAGGGTGTATGAAGGCCCGACGTCCACAGGTGGGGTTGTGCTTACAGCCCAACACCGTGCAGGACGTTTGGCATTTGCAGAGAACACCAAGATTGGCAATTCGCCACTGGCGCCCTGTGCTCTTCACAGATGAAAGCAGGTTCACACTGAGCACATGAGCACATGTGGGACAGACGTGACAGAGTCTGGAGACGCCGTGGAGAACATTCTGCTGCCTGCAACATCCTCCAGCATAGACCGGTTTGGCGGTGGGTCAGTCATGGTGTGGGTGGCATTTCTTTGGGGGGCCGCACAGCCCTCCATGTGCTCGCCAGAGGTAGCCTGACTGCCATTAGGTACCGAGATGAGATCCTCAGACCCCTTGTGAGACCATATGCTGGTGCGGTTGGCCTGGGTTCTCCTATGCAAAGAAAATGCTAGACCTCATGTGGCTGGAGTGTGTCAGCAGTTCCTGCAAGAGGAAGGCATTGATGCTATGGATGGCCCGCCCGTTCCCAGACCTGAATCCAATGAGCACATCTGGGACATCATGTTCTCGCTCCATCCACCAACGCCACGTTGCACCACAGACTGTCCAGGAGTTGGCGGATGCTTTAGTCCAGGTCTGGAGGAGATCCCTCAGGAGACCATCCGCCACCTCATCAGGAGCATGCCAGGCGTTGTAGGGCGGTCATACAGGCACGTGGAGGCCACACACACTACTGAGCCTCATTTTGACTTGTTTAAGACATTACATCAAAGTTGGATCAGCCTGTTATGTGGTTTTCCACTTTAATTTTGAGTGTGACTCCAAATCCAGACCTCCATGGGTTGATAAATTTGATTTCCATTGATAATTTTTGTGTGATTTTGTTGTCAGCACATTCAACTATGTAAAGAAAAAAGTATTTAATAAGAATATTTCATTCATTCAGATCTAGGATGTGTTCTTTTAGTGTTCCCTTTATTTTTTTGAGCAGTGTATATAAAACAGTACTTCATTTAACATTATTACACCACTACATACTCTACCGTTCAAAAGCACAACTGAGCAAGAGGACAAGTACATTAGAGTGTCTAGTTGAGGTGACTCCGGGATTCTGGCCTTTTAGGCAGAGTGGCAAAGAAAAAGCCATATCTCAGACTGGCCAATAAAAAAAAAAGATTAAGATGGGCAAAAGAACACAAACACTGGAGAGAGGAACTCTGCCTCGAAGGCCAGCATCCCGGAGTCACCTCTTCACTGTTGATGTTGAGACTGGTGTTTTGCGGGTACTATTCAATGAAGCTGACAGTTGAGGACTTGTGAGGCATCTGTTTCTCAAACTAGACACTTTAATGTACTTGTCCTCTTGCTCAGTTGTGCACTGGGGCCTCCCACTCCTTCTATTCTGGTTAGAGCCAGTTTGCACTGTTCTGTGAAGGGAGTAGTACACAGTGTTGTACAAGATCTTCAGTTTCTTGGCAATTTCTCGCATGGAATTGCCTTCATTTCCCAGAACTGACGAGTTTCAGAAGAAAGTTCTTTGTTTCTGGCCATTTTGAGCCTGTAATCAAACCCACAAATGCTGATGCTCCAGATACTCAACTAGTCTAAAGAAGGCCAGTTTTATTGCTTCTTTAATCAGAACAGTTTTCAGCTGTGCTAACATAATTGCAAAAGGGCTTTCTAATGATCAATTAGCCTTTTAAAATGATCAACTTGGATTAGCTTACACAACGTACCATTGGAACACAGGAGTGATGGTTGCTGATAATGGGCCTCTGTACACCTATGTAGATATTCCATTAACAAATCAGTCATTTTCAGCTACAATAGTAATTTACAACATCAACAATATCTACACTATATTTCTGATCAATTTGATGTTATTTTAATGGACAATATATATATTTTTAATTCTAAAACAAGGACATTTCTAAACCTTTGAACGGTAGTGTATCTACAATACAAAATGTGCGATACATAATGTATAATACCACCATACAACAATATTACAATGTATACATATGCGTGTGTCTGTACCTGTGTGTGTGTCCCTTCATAGTCCCTGCTGTTTCATAAGGTGTATTTTTACCCGTTTTTAAATCTGATTCTACTGTTTGCATCAGTTACCTGATGTGGAATAGAGTTCTATATAGTCATGGCTCTATGTAGTACTGTGCGCCTCCCATAGTCTGTTTTGGACTTGGGAATTGTGAAGAGACCTGGTGGCATGTCTTGTGGGGTATGCATGGGTGTCCAAGCTGTGTGCTAATAGTTTAAACAGACAGCTCGGTACATTCAGATTGTCAACACTTCTTACAAAAACAAGTAGTGATGACATCAATCTCTCTTTCACTTTGAGAGATTGACATGCATATAATTAATGTTAGCTCTCTGTGTACTTTTAAGGGCCAGCCGTGCTGCCTTGTTCTGAGCCAACTGCAATTTTACCTCTTTGTGGCACCTGACCACACTACTGAACAGTAGTCTAGGTGCGACAAAACTAGGGCCTGTAGGACCTGCCTTGTTGATAGTGTTGTTAAGGAAGGCAGAGCAGTGCTTTATTATGGACAGAGTTCTCACCATCTTAGCTACTGTTGTATAAATATGTTTTGACCATGACAGTTTACAATCTAGAGTTACTCCAAGCAGTTTAGTCACCTCAAATTGCTCAATTTCCACATTATTCATTACGAGACGTAGTTGAGGGTTAGGGTTTAGTGAATGATTTGTACCAAATACAATGCTTTTAGTTTTGGAAATATTTAGGACTAACTTATTCCTTGCCACCCATTCTGAAACTAACTGCAGCTCTTTGTTAAGTGTTGCAGTCATTTCAGTTGCTGTAGTAGCTGACGGGTATAGTGGTGAGTCATTCGCATACATACCCACACTGGCTTTACTCAAAGTCAGTTGCATGCCGTTAGTAAAGATTGAAAGAAGTAAGGGGCCTAAACAGCTACCCTGGGGAATTCCTGATTCTACCTGGATTCCATTAAAGAACACCCTCTGTGTTCTGTTAGACAAGTAACTCTTTAGCCATAATATAGCAGGGGGTGTAAAGCCATAACACATATGTTTTTCCAGCAGCAGACAAAGATCGATACTGTCAAAAGCATCAGTTACCTGATCTCACTTAATTTCAAAACACATTTCCCAGTTAAAGAATCCTATAAATTCAGAGTCTGACTGGTCAGCAGGAAAAGTATGGTTTCCACAGCAACACCTCCTTTATCATAAGACATGCCTGAGGCACTATGTGTATGTAACGGCTGTCCTCCTCATCTGCTGAGGAGTAGTAAGAAGGATTGGARGACCAATGTGCAGCGTGGTACGTGTTCATGCTCTTTATTAACGAACACAGAAATAAAACAATACGTGAAATACAAACCGAAACAGTTCCGTGTGGAACACACAGACACGGAAGACAACCACCCACAAAACACAATAGAAAACAAGCTCCCTAAATATGGTTCCCAATCAGAGACAATGACTAACACCTGCCTCTGATTGAGAACCATATCAGGCCAAACGAAAAACCCAACATAGAAAATCAAACATAGATAACCCACCCAACTCACGCCCTGACCATAAAACAAAGAAATAACAAAAGAACTAAGGTCAGAACGTGACAGTGTAACTGTCTTCAAAAATGTCAATCGCAAGTTAACATTAGCTAACACTGATTTGGTGCTAACATTTCACTTCAAATGGCCCATAGGTGTTTGATTCTCACTATTTGAGTGAGAGAAAAAAAAACWATTTCATGGGAATAAATKATTAAATATTACTGTCACAATTAAGATTTGGTTTGGGGCATAGGAGGAGTACACTCAAAGGAGTACGGTATAATAAACCTAACAAAGCACCTACAGAAGAAGATATATGATCATATATTTATGGTAGACATCCTCATGGGCACCGATATCAACAACAAACGATGTGTAGGTAACGTAATGGCGAATTACCAAGMCKTATGATCAAAGCTGGACCTTCAAAAGGATTTCATTATGAGGCACCCTTCTTCCTCTAGTGGCATTGTTGCAGCTCTGATCTTCCTCGTGGCTATCTGGGTTTGATTTTAGCCACATAGCCACAGGATACGACTCCCAAAGGCATTAGCTTTTCCAGCAGTCCCCCAGCAAAATTTCAACTCACATTAGTTTAAACTGACATGCTGCTTAAACTATAGTACATGGGGTCTGAAACAAGCATCTCTCGCTAGGCTAACCACAAACATATTATGTGACATAGTGAATGGGCGCCAATGCCTTTTTCATCTCTTTCATATTCCTCAACACTATAACATTACGTCTCTTAGGCATGAACATGGTAATTCCATTTTAGCCGTTTCTAATACTCTCACTTTTGTTAGTTTACAAGAAGTTGAATGTGTGATGATTGGCTGAATATCCTCAAATTTAAACTCAAGGCCCAGAATACCCCTATTCAAACACAAGAAATTGTACAGTACCTCCAAATGTTGTAATCGCTTGCAATCTATACTGAACAAAAACTCAACATGCAACAATTTCAAAGATCTTACTGAGTTCCAGTTCATATAAGACAATCAGTCAATTGAACAAAAATGAATTAGGCCCTAATCTATGGATTTCACATGACTGGGCAGAGGTGTAGCCATGGGTGAGCCTGGAAAGGCATAGGCCCACCCACTTGGCTGCCAGGCTCACCCACTAGGGGTTCACAGTTCCAGCCAACAGAATTTGTTTTTYCCCCACAAAAGGGCTTTATTAGACAGATATATTCCTCAGCACCACCCCCCATCCTCAGACGATCCCGCAGATGAAGAAGCCGGATGAGGAGGTCCTGCAGTTGTAAGGCTGGTTGGACGTACTGCCAAATTATCTTAAACGACATTGGAGGCAGCTTATGGTAGAGAAATGAACATACAATTATCTGGAAACAGCTCTGGTGGACATTGCTGCAGCCAGCATGCCAATTGCACACTCCCTCAAAACTTGAGACATCTGTGGCCTTGTGTTGTGTGACAAAACTGTATATTTTAGAGTGGCCTTTTATTGTCCCCCAGCACAAGGTGCACCTGTGTAATGATCATGCTGTTTAATCAGCTTCTTGATATGCCACACCTGTCWGGTGGATGGATTATCTTGGCGAAGGATAAATGCCCACTAACAGGGATGTAAACAAATTTGTGCTCAACATTTTAGAGAAATAAGCTTTTTGTGTGTATGGAACATTTCTGGGATTTTTTTATTTCAGCTCATGAAACATGGGTCCAACACTTTACATGTTGCATTTATATTTTTGTTCAGTGTAGATGAAGAATTGTTACAGGCCTCAAGTTCGTGTTTAATTCAAACTGATCATCAGCCCCGTTGGCTATACCTACACCACTTTTCCATTTCCTGCCCTCAAAGAACCAACTTCCTTTTGTGTTCTCTTTGATGTGAGCTGTTGGATTGTGGGAACTGACCACCATCAGTGCTATTCTGCAAGGCKTTAAGAGAGCAGCAAGACACTCTTTCCCAGAACTCTGCCTGCAGTGACAATTAGTAATAATTACAGTGTGGAAGAAAGCTTTGAAGACCTAGTTTATCTTAAAGGGCAATTCTGCCACTTTTCAACCTCATACTCATTATCTCCAGCACCATACCAGTGTCTACATACAATATGTGAAAACGGCGAATTTCTATGATCTGTGTTTAAAAAGATAAGAAGAACAAATGCTTCTCTGGGACATCACAGTGTAGAAAAAACAAGAAAAACTGTGATTTTCAAAGCCTGTGACGAGTTTCTAGCCAGAGGGAGGTTATTTTATGTCTCCCCACGTCACCGCAAATCTTATACTGTTAAAAAAAATCTGTTTTTAAAATGTTTTAACATTTGATGATGTCATYGGGTAGAACTTGTTTTACTTAATTTATTTTCTAGAAAATTTCGAAATGCCCCTTGTTCACATATGCAAACAATGGCATTGAAAAGTGGTGGAATTGCCCTTTAAGACTCTCTGGCACTGATTACTTTAAGGACCCCTTTCACTTGTCATTAGCAATAAAGAATAACATTCCTACTTAGAAAGCAGATCCCTCCATTAAGTACAAAGGGTAAAAAGCTAACTAGGGCTTTTAGAAAACACCCCCAAGGCTTATTTGTAGTGGTAAAAAATGGATTTAGATMATTAATGCTAATGTACATAAAGTGGACTTGTTGGCACATTGCCAATGGCCATTGTCATCTAAAGGACTGACTAATAATGTCCAGTATAGGATTCAATTATGTATTTACACAATACTTCATAAACAATTTGTTGATATTTCAGTGTCAACCCAAAGGGGAAATAACTAGTTAGCTTGCATGATGAAGGCAATGGTAGAGGTTTKCACAGCTACTGAAACAAGTCACCCCACATGAAATACATTACCTTTGGGGAGACCTGGGACCCCATTAACACTACTGTTTGATCTCAATAGCACAAATTGATCCAAGGTGATGAAATTGTTAAGTAATTATGATTGATGATGACAAGAGGGGGAAATGATTCGTTCCATTACATTCCCAGTGAGTAAGTATTCTTATTTTGAAACCTTAAAGTATATCATCTGTTTTGGAATGTAATGAWTTATAATGATGTATTATTATATGTTACAGTAAAACAAGTAAGTAGCATAGTACAGTCATCTAAAAAGAGTTTTAACTTCATTTTGAAATGGAAATGTAATGTAGGCATAATGACACACGACAATAAATAGCCACACAATCCAAGGGCAGCTAGTGCTGGGATATAAATTCATTACAGTTCAGTATAGTGTAACACTAGTGTGATACAAATAAATATTGCACTTGAATACATGAATAATTAATCAAGTCATCTTGAGATCCCACAACTGCAGGCAAAACAAAACCATGTGGCCAAGCAGGCTGGCGCCCAACAATGACCACGCTCACCTCACCTCCGGTGTGTTGAGGAGTCAATTATAAACATGATTAGTAATGTCATGACATGATTCTTTTTTTTATTTTTTAAGTCCTTACTTTTTTAAGTCCTTCCTCACACTAAGTAGCACACTAGAACAAACCTCCATAGAACTTATAACAAACCAACAAAACTGGCATTTTATTTTTCTATGCATAGAGAACATCAAACAGCTACAAGGAATCATAACATTTCAAAGTGGTTCCTCAGACCTCATATATTATTATTTATTTTTTAAACTATATTTTTAAGTGAGAAGTAGGCTTTGGTCTGAAGCCGAAAAATAAAGGAAATTCACAATCACCAGAATGCCTGCTCTACCAAGGTTTTCCAGCACACAGCTTTGACCTACTACAGTAGCTACGGTATGTTGGTCTATTGTACTTCAAATATTGTGTACAGTATGCAGGTTGCTTAGGATTCAAACATTCTCAAACAGCCTAATKTATACTCTTAGAGGAGGTGCTCCCACAATAATGTGATTTGTACCGCATACAAGTTAAAGTATTGGATTCTTCACACACCAYGCYAATCCCATTCCACTACTGTTTCAAGCTTTATTTTATTATATGAAAGCAAGCTTTGCTTTTATACTTACAACACCATCATGCTTGATTGAACAAGTTATTTAGTCTTGTAATAATGTGATGCCTGCCTGTATTTCCTTAAACATTTTTATTTAGCAATACATGTCATTGAGAAAAWAAATTGTACCATATGTTTTTGGTCACTAGGTACCCAACATAACACCAGGTTGTGGTGTGTTGKACACAGCCACTCATATATAGAGCCTGTCTGCATTCCTGATTTSTGGAAATGTTAGCTTACCTGTGTAATATTGACATAAGCTCAGAAACACTTGTTTTGCAAACATGGTCCTGTTCTATCAGTTGCTGTGCTGATCRATGGGCAGTTTATTACCTCTGTCAAATTAATATGTAGCTTAAAGTTATGTCTGTATTTGTATTTATTTTGTAATTACGATGGTGACGCTACAATAATACACATACGCCTATATCTAAAAATATTTACAGCCTAATGATATGTATATATATATATATATATATATATATATATATATATATATATTATATATATAGTGCGTTCGGAAAGTATTCAAACCCCTTGACTTATTCCCATTTTGTTACATTAAACAGCCTATTTCTAAAATTGTTTAAAGTTTTTTTTATATCATCTACATGCAATCTACCCATATGAAGAGAACAAAAACAGTTTTTTAACATTTTTGTAATTATTTTTATTTATTTAACTGAAATACACATTTGCTTAAGATTTCAAACACTTACTCAGTACTTTGTTGAACACCTTGGTTGCGATTACAGCCTCAAATCTTCTTGAGATACTTGTAGTCTGAGAGTCTTTAGGTGCCTTTTGGCAAACTCCAAGCGGATGTCATGTGCCTTTTACTGAGGAGTGGCTTCCATTCGGCCACTCTACCATTAAGGCCTGATTGGTGGAGTGCTGCAGAGATGCTTGTCTTCTGGAAGTTTTCCCATCTCCACAGAGGAACTCTAGAGCTCTGTCAGGTAACCATCGAGTTCTTGGTCACTCCCTGATCTAAGCCTCTCCCCCGATTGCTCTGTTTGGCCGGCCTGCCAGCTCGAGGAAGAGTCTTGGTGTTTCCAAACTTCTTCCATTTAAGAATGATGGAGGCAACTGTGTTCTTGGGGACCTTCAATGCTGCAGACATTTTTTTGGTACCCTTYCCCAGATCTGTGCCTCGACACAAYCTGTCTCGGAGCTCTATGTACAATTCCTTCGACCTCATGGCTTGGTTTTATCTCTGATATGTACTGTCAACGGTGGGACCTTAAATAGACAGGTGTGTGCCTTTCCAAATCATGTCCAATCARTTGARTTTACCACAGGTGGACTCCAATGAAGTGGTAGAAACATCTCAAGGATAATCAGTGGAAACAGGATGCACCTGAGCTCAATTTYGAGTCTCATAGCAAAGRGTCTGAATACTTATGTAATTAAGTATTTCTGCTTATTATTTTTGATAAATTTGCAAACAAATCTAAAACCCTGTTTTCACTTTGTTTTCACTTTGTCATTATGGGGTTATAACCGAGGACAGACAATKTTAGATTTTTACACATTACATGCTTCAGCACTCGGCAGTCCCGTTCTGTKAGCTTGTGTGGCCTACCACTTCACGGCTGAGCCGTTGTTGCTCCTAGACATTTCCACTTCACAATAACAGCACTTACAACATACCGGGGCAGCTCTAGCAGGGCAGAAATTTGACTAACTGACTTGTTGGAAAGGTGGAATCCTATGACGGTGCCACGTT